>NW_007735006.1:12491-21977 GCF_000696425.1 Galeopterus variegatus
GCTGATAATGAGTAATTAAAGAAAACCAATAAAACCTTAAAATCTGCCAAAAATAGATGCATTATATGCAGAAAAATAAAAAGAAAACTTGAGACTTTTTTCAGAAACTGTACGAGCCATCTTTAAAATACTGAAAGAAAGAAAAAAGCCCTTTTCATTCTAGAATTCTACATAAAAAATGCCTTTCAAACTTAAAGTTGAAATAGACATTTCTAAGCAAACAATTAAAAAATCCAAAGCCAGCAGATGCACATGGCTAGAAAGGTTAAATGAAGCTGCAATGACGATTTATTCTCCTTATAATATGTACAAATAGAAGTGTGACATATGACACCACTAGTGCAAAGGGCAGAAGGTGGGATAGAGAAGTTCCTTAGGTTATGTGTGAAGGTATGTAATATTATTTGAAGGTACTAAAATGTGATAATTTCAAGTTGCATATTGTAAACTCTAGAAGAAACATGAGAGAGAGAGCAGAGGTTATCTACTGAGAAAATGCAGTTCAAATGGAAGTATACAACATATGCAATTAATCCAGAGGAAGGAAAGCAGGAAAAAAAAGAAAAGAAAAGAAAGTAACAAAAAGCAGATTGGATAAAAGAAAACAAATAACATGGTAAACACAAAACCAGCCACATTAATGGTCTAAACACTTCAATCTAAAGGCAAAAATTAACAAACTGGATAGAAAAGCAAGACCAAACTATATGTTATCTACAAGACACCCACATTAAATAAAAAGTTAAAGAGATTAAAAATAAAAAGATGGAAAATAAAAGATATATGATGTAGACACTAAATTAAAAGAAAACCAAAGGGACTATATCCATATGATTAAGTAATTGCCAGGATAAAATATATAAGGATACAGAAAGACATTTTATAATTTTTCAGGAAGCTCTAACTGTTTTAAATGAGTAATACCTGATTACAGAGCTTCAAAATACGTGAGGCAAAACTAGCCAAACTGAAGGAGAAACAGGCAAATCACAATTATATTTGGAGGTTTTAACTACTCTTTTACTGATAGAAAAAGTAGTAAGAAAAGTCAATAAGGATATAGAAGCCTTGAACAAAACATTCAGCTTGACCTATCTGACATTTTTAGAATTGATTCAAATAGAATACACATTATTTTTAAATAACCATGGTACATTAGTCAATATTGGCCATATTCTGAGCAATACAACAAGCCTCAATAAGTTTACAATTGAAAACATACAGAGCATGTTTTCGTCATTACAATGAAAGTAATTCATAACAATAAAATTCCTGAAAAATCACCAAATATTTGCTAATTAAACAAGATATAACTAAATAACCAATGAGTAAAAGAAAACATCATAAGAAAAATTAGAGAATATTTCTAAATTAAAGGAAAATGAAAGCAAAATCCATCAAAATGTTAGGTAGACACATTAACAAAACTAAAAGTAAATAGATAAGATTAACTAAAAACAGGTTTTATTTAAACCAATATGGATGACTTCCTGGGAAAGATGGTGAACTAGAGATGGCCAGGGTGCATTCCTTCCACAGAAGATGAAATGGGCCCATTGCCACTACTTCTGCAATTGCTGGAGCCATTGTCTTGTCCTGGAACTGTCACCCCCAAATTCACTGAAGCTTGAATTGTGTCACCCGAGTTTTATGTATTAGTATCTTGGCTCACACTGTGACTGTTAAGAGGGTGGGGAATCCTATTGTGATAATTGAAAGGTGGAGACTTGAAGAGGTGCTTAAATTGTAGGATCATGTCATAGTGAATGGATTAAAAATGGTGGTCATGGGTGTGGTTCAGAAGACTTTAAAAGGAGAGGAGAGTCTGTCTCCTCCTCTGCTCTGCCATTTCACAATGTGATACCATGCTGTCACTGTTGTCACCACCAAGATCTTTTCCAGCTGTGTTCCCTGGGCTTTGGACTTCCCAGCCTCAGAAACTGTAAGCAATAAATTTCATATTTTGTTATAAGCAACATAAATGAACTAATACAATACTGAAACTTATAAAACTTGTGAATTATATTATTTTATTCTAATTTTGGTAAGGTCATTTTTCAATTGCATTTCCTTGTTATTTCTGGGATGTAAAAAATTCTACTTTCTATATATGTTTATTTGTAATTACCTACTATACTGAACTCTCTAAATAATTCAAATTTTAGTTGATTTTCTTGGGCTTAGAATATAAAGTCTCATTTATAATACTATTTCCCAATTATTTTCTAATATCCTACTTCATATTTTAGTTCATGACATGTCAAGGACTTAATATTTTTTCTGACTTATTCCCCAAAAGATAAAACAAAACAGATGTATGTCATAAAAGTTCTGAGACAGTTCACCTTTACTAAGGAGAACTCTGATTTTAATATGTTTATAGAATGTGGTAAATACTTTTTAAAGTTTTCTATAAAAATGAAATATATTTGGCATAATGGAACTTCAGTTTGCACTTGGCTTATTTGGCATAAACAAATTTGCTCATTTTGGTGGAGCTACTGTCAAAATTTTCAATAGGCAGTACAAGAGTAATTAAAAAGTTTGTACAGAAATAGAATTAAAAGATAATATGAATTTTTCCACAGACTTTTTGCTGACCTCTCATAAATATTTTTTAGTTGGTATAAGAAATCTAAGAAAGTGAATCTGGGAGACCCGTGGCAAAATAGAATTAAAAGATAATATGAATTTTTCCACAGACTTTTTGCTGACCCCTCATAAATATTTTTTAGTTGGTATAAGAAATCTAAGAAAGTGAATCTGGGAGACCCGTGGCAACCACATGCCCCAAAGCACCAGCACAATTGAGCATGTAGGCTTTGCCACTGCTGGATCCCATCCCCAGCCCAGGCAACTTCATGCCGACCAGAGAGGCATGCCCCACCCCAGAAAGACCCGAGACCCATGGAGACAATGTGCCCCAATATGCCAGCGTGACCAAGCAGGTAGGCCATGCCACCGCCCTACCTGATCCCCAGCCTGGGCGAGTGGGTGCTGAACAGAGATGCCCAAGGCTTCCACCCAGAGGCACTGAGGCAGCTGTGCCAAATTGGCACTTCAGGCAGGATCCTAGCCAGACAATAGTGTTGAACCAGTGGACCATGAAATCCTTTGCCACAATGACTAAAAACCAAAGGAAAGATACCAGAAATATGAAAAGTCAAGAAAGTACACCACCAAAGGGTAACAACTCTCAAGCTCTGACAAGGAAGTTTGGGTGATAATACTAAGGAAACTAAATGAGATACAAGAAAACTCAACTAAACATGATGAAATGAGGAAAAGTATACAGGACCTGAAAGAAGAAATGTACAAGGACATCAATGCCATGAAAAAGAATGTAGCACAGCTTGCTGAGCTGAAGAATTCATTCAATCAAATAAAAACACAACAGAGGGTTTAACTAGCAGGCTTGCAGAAGCAGAACAGAGAACTTCAGACCTTGAAGAGGGGCTGTTTGAAATAAGACAGGCAGCCAAAAAGAAAAAGAAAAAAGAACTAAAAACATTGAAGAAAATCTAAGAGAGATATCACACAACCTTAAGGGCTCAAATATTCAAGTCATGAGTATTCTAGAAGGGGAGGAAAAAAGAGATTTCATTGAAAACATATTCAACAAAATAGTGGCAGAAAACTTCCCAGGTATAGGAAAAGACACAGATCTTCAGATTCAGGAAACTCAAAGATTTCCAAATGTATTCAAACCAAAAAGTCTTCTATAAGACATATTATAGTCAAATTGACAAAACTCAAAGACAAAGAGAGAATCTTAAAAGCTGCGAGAGAAGCATCAAGTCACTTATAAGGAAGTCCCAATCAGACTAATATCAGACTTTTCATCACAAACCCTAAAAGCCAGAAAGGAATGGGATGATATATTCAAAATACTAAAGACAGAGATTGCCAGCCAAGAATACATTACCCTGCAAAGCTAGCTTTCCGAAATGAGGGGCAAATAGTATACTTCTCAGACAAACAAAAACTGCAGGAGTTCACTACCATACGACCACCCTTACAAGAAATTCTCAAGGGAGTACTGGGTTTGGTAACTGAAAAATAACTACCACTGCCATAAAAACTCAGAAAAATCAAAAACCACTAGTAAAATTAAAATGCTAACAAGGAAGAGGAAAGAAAAAGTTTATCTACAACCCAAGAAACCAACAGACACAGAAGACAAAAAGTAAATCAGAAAGAAAGGAACAAAAGAAACTTAAGACATCCAAACAAAAATCAATAAAATGCTAGGAATAAATCAACATTTTTCAATAACAACTCTTAATGAAAAAGGATTAAATTCCCCACTCAAAAGACACAGACTGACTGATGGGATTAAAAAGGAGGACCCAACTATATGCTGCCTTCAAGAGACTCACCTCACTTATAAAGACAAACATAGACTAAGAGAGAAGTGATGGAAAAAGATATACCATGCAAGTAGAAATGAAAAACGAGCTGGAGTAGCTATTTTTATATCTGATAAAATAGACTTTAAACTAAAAATCGTAAAAAGAGATAAAGAGGATACATAATGATAAAAGGATTCATGCATCAAGAAGACATAACAATCATAAATATATATACAACCAATGTCAGAGCAGCCAGATTTATAACGCAAACTCTATTAGACTGAAAGAAGGAGATAGACACTAATACCATAATAGCAAGGGACCTGAACACCCCATTATCAATATTGGACATATCATCTAGGCAAAGAATCAGCAGAGAAACACAAGATCTAAACAACACTGTAGACCATCTCACCCCAGTTAGGATGGCTTATATCCAAAAGACTGTGAATGATAAATGTTGGCGAGGTTGCAGAGAAAAAGGAACTCTCATACACTGTTGATGGGACTGCAAAATGGTGCAGCCTCTATGGAAAATGGTATGGAGATTCCTCAAACAATTGCAGATAGATCTGCCATATGACCCAGCTATCTCACTGCTGGGAATATACCCAGAGGAATGGAAATCATCAAGTCGAAGGTATACCTGTTCCTCAATGTTCATTGCAGCACTCTTTACAATAGCTAAGAGTTGGAACCAGCACAAATGTCCATCATCAGATGAGTGGATATGGAAAATGTGGTATATCTACAAAATGGAATACTACGCTGCTACAAAAAAGAATGAAATACTACCATTTGCAACAACATGGGGGGACCTAGAGAAAATTAAATTAAGTGAAACGAGTCAGGCACAGAAAGAGAAATATCACATGTTCTTACTTATTTGTGGGAGGTATAAATAAATAAATAAATAAATACACAAATAAATGGGGGGGGGAGAAGAAGACACAACAATCACAATTCCTTGAAGTTGAGTGAACAGATAGAGGTTGTTGGAGGGAGGGGGCAGAGGGACCCTGAGGTAGATTTCAGTAATGGGCCACAGTAATCAACCACGTTGTATATTGATAAAATAAAATTAAAGAAAGAAAAAAAAGTGTATCTGAAGCAGGAAGTTACAACTCCCAGTGAAAACTAAAAGTAGTAAAGTTTACAAGAGTTTGTGTGCCACCTAGTGGCTACAAGTCTCCTGTGTTTCTGTTTCTTGCTTTAAACAAGACACCATGGGTTAAGAAGATAGAGAATTTACTACAATGAACTGGAGGCTTTCTGATATCTCAATAGGCAAGCTATAGGCAATCCTAAATCCTTTATTTTCCAAAGAGGCTGTCAAGCTGAATACTCTCTCACCATTACCCAAAATAGCCTTTTTGGTAGACAGATTTTAACATTATTTCAACAGCTTTTCTTTCACCTGCACACATCAGCTAAGTCCAGAATTTCAGTGGACATCACAATCTATTAAATAACCATTAGGAATTAAACTTTCTGGAAAAGCAGGCAGACTAGTGACAGGAAATGATCTGGATGCCAAAATGTTCACGATTTAAAAGTCTTTGGTTTACCGTAGATTCAAAAATCTAAGTCTTTAACTTACCTGAAAGTATGGGTTATCCTTCCAAATTTCAGGAGAAACTAGAAATATATAATAATTGTTATAACTTTAATTTGCGAGTCTGTAACTCTTTGCTAAGAGTTGTTCTCCCAGAATATTTTACACTGAGTACAATTGGTCTGATAGGTTGGTATGTTTAGAAAAAATATGAATTATCTGAGGCTACTAAAGAAAGAGTGGTCAAAGGCAATTCTTCAGTCTGCACCCAAAAGACACTATTTGAAAAATTAAAAGTCTTATGATAAATTAAGTAAATAACTAGCCTGTCTATTAAAATCTTTGAGTATCACAGTCTTACAAACTGAGTGCTATTTTTAATCTAATTTTATGAGAGAACTGAGGCAGAGGGGGCTTATTATTTACCCAAGTTTCCACAGCTAGCAAGTAAAAAAACTGGGATTTAAACTCAGTCTGTTTTTAGAACCCATGCACCTCTTCACAACTCTAAGCCACCTCTAACTGTATTGCCTAAATTCTGGAAACCTTGTCCGTAAATAACCTCCTTCTCAAAATCCAGAACCAATTTAAAATATAACAGAGAGCTGGGAAAAACCTCCCAGGGCAAATATTCAAAGACTATTTTACCACTCTTGTACGCTCAAGACAAAGAAAAGGAATGTAGAACCCTCCAACTGGAAAATTGACCTACTCACAGCTAGTGGGGCTTTGTGAATGACTTCTTGCAAAAATGTGATGAAATTTACAAGTAGTGTTGATTGAAAAAAACCAAACATGAAACAATACATAATGAATAATATCACTCATAGAAAGTCTAAATAGAAATGTAATGGGTACAATAGTTTCACTTTGAATTTATGCCCACTAGGAACCTCAGTACGTCTGAGGATACTTGGAATAATTTGGAAATGGGGTATTTGCAAATGTAACTAAGGTAAGAATCAAAATGAGGTCATATTGGGTTAGAGTAGGCCCTAAATACAATGAGTGCATATATAAGACAAAATATATTTATATATATACAGAAAGGAAAAGAAAAAGAAAATTAAAACAGTATTCGACAAAAATCAATTAAACACAAAAGAATGCAGTTATGGAAGAAATGAGCAGCAAAAATATATAAGACATATAGAAAACAAATAGCAAATGGCAGAAATAAGTTTTTCTTCTCAGTAATTGCTTTAAATATGAATAGATTAGACTCTCCAAGAAAAAGGCCAAGATTGGCAGAATAAATAATAAAACACGATCCAACAATATCCTGGAAACAAGAGATTTTCTTTAAAACCAAAGGCACAAATAGTTTAAAAGTTTAGTATAGACAAATATATTTTAAGCAAATAGTAACTAAGGAGAGCTGAGGTGGCTATGCTAATAACAGTCAAAATATGTTAGTCAGAAGCTGTTATAGGAGACAATGAAGGACCTTCTATACTGATGAAGGGGTCAGTTCATCAAGAAAATACAGCAACTACAAACCTATGCACATCAAACGATAGAGTACTGAAATACAGAAAGAAAACATTGACAGAATTGAAGACACAGACAATACAACAATAATAGTTGGAGACTCCAGGGTGCCACTTTCAACAATGATTAGACCATCTATATAGAAAATAAGGAAATAGAGCACTTGGGTAGCACTATACCATATAGAAATAACAGATGTATATGAATAGAATACTCCACCCAAAAACAACATAATACACATTCTTCTCAAGCACTCAGGCAACCTTTTCTAAGATCACTTGTTAGGCCACAAAACAAGGCTCAATAATTTGAAATGAATGAAATCATACAAAGAAACTTCTCTGATCAAAACAGAATACAGCTAGAAATCAGTAAAAGAAGGAAAACTGGAAAATTTACAAATATGTGGTAACTAAACAACAAAGTCTTAATCAATGGACGAAGGAAAAATCACAAGGGAAATCAGAAAATATTTACAGACAAATGAAACACATACAAACAAAAAAACCAAAGCGCAACATACCAAAACTCAGGGGAAGCAATAAAATCAGTGCTCAGTGGGAAATTCTGGGGTGTAAATGCCAACATTAAAAAAAAGAGGAAAGATCTCAAATCAATAACCTAACTGTACACCTTAATAAACTAGAAAAAGAGAAAACTAAGCCCAGGCTCACAGAAGGAAGAAACTAATGAAGATTACAATAAAAATAACAAAATAAATAATAGAAAAACAACAGAAAGAATCAACAAAACCAGAAGTTAGTTCTTTGAAGAAAAGATCAATAACTTGACAAAGTTATTGATGAGCTAGACTGACCAAAAAAAAAATAATAATAATAATAATTAATTAAATCACAAATTAAAGTGGAGACATTGCTGCCAACCTTACAGAAATCAAATGGATTATAAGGGAACGCTATATACAATTGTATGCGAACAAGTTAGAGAAGTAGATTAAATAAGCAAATACCTCGAAACACAAACTACTAAAACTGACTCAAAAAGAAATAGAAAATCTGAACAGACCTAAGTCAATTAAGGAGAATGAATCAGTAATTAATCCCACCTCCACCCCTTAAAAAACAAAAGCTCAGCACCAGCTATCTTCACTGGAGACTTCTACAAAACATTTAAAGAAGAATTAACACCAATCTATCTCAAACTCTTTCAAGAAATAGAAAAGGGACCTACATGATCATCTCAACTGACACACTAAAAGCATTTGGCAATATCCAATACCCTTTTATCATATAAACACGCAGAAAAGTAGGAATTAAAAATAACTTCCTCAATCAGATAAAGGGCATCTAAGAGAAACCTGTCTCAAACACCATCACACTTATTGGTGAAGGAAGGAAAGCTTTCCTTCTAAGACGAGGAAGAACACAAGGATGTTCATTCTTGACACTTCTGCTCATCAATATATTGGAGGTTCTAGTCAGGACAATTAGGCAAGAAAAAGAAATAAATGTCATCCAAGTTGAAAAGGAAGTAAAACTATCTCTGCTTGCAGATGACATAAACTTGTATACGGGTGATCATTAGGAATCCCTCATTAAAACTACGAGATCATTAAAACTATGAGAGCTAATAAACAACTTTAGAAGATTTCAATATATCAAATTAATATGCAAAGTTAATTGTATTTCTATTCATTAGCACTAAACAAGCTAAAAATTAAAATAGACAATTACATATAAAATAACAATAAAATAATAAAATACTTAGGGTAATTTTTTTTTTTTTTTTAAAGATGACCGGTAAGGGGATCTTAACCCTTGACTTGGTGTTGTCAGCACCACACTCACCCAGTGAGCAAACCGGCCATCCCTATATGGGATCCGAACCCGTGGCCTTAGTGCTATCAGCACTGCACTCTACCGAGTGAGCCACGGGCCAGCCCCTTAGGGTAATTTTTTTAAAGTGCAGGATTTATACACTGAAAACTACAAAACATTGTTGAAATAAATTTTAAAAGACCTAAATAAATACTAGATATCTTGTGCTCATGGGTTGGAGTACTTAAGATTTTTCAGATTGATCTATGTATTCAATGTAATCCCTATCAAAATCCATGCTGGATTTTTT
>NW_007735006.1:22733-23874 GCF_000696425.1 Galeopterus variegatus
GACATGCTGATTCTAAAATTCATATGAAAAAGCAGTAGCCAAGAAATCTTACAAAAGAAGATTAAAGTTGAAAGACTCATATTTCCCATTTTAAAATCTTCCTTTGAATTATAGTACTTAACTCTTTGGTACTAGCATAAGGATAAACATATAGATAAGGATAAACATATAAATCAACAGAATAAAATAAGAATCCAGAAATAAACCTATCCAACTGTAGTGGATTGAATTATGTCCCCCCCAAAACTCATTGAAGCTTGAATTTTGTCCCCCATGTTTTATGTATTAGAAACTCGGCCTCCACTGTGATTGTTAGGAAGGTGGAAAATCCTGTTATGGTGATTGAAAGGTGGAGCCTTGAAGTGGTGATTGGATTGTGCGAACATGCGATAGTCAGTGGGTTAAAAATGGTACTCAAGGGCCTGGTTTTGAGGGCCTTAAAAAAAGAGGAGAGGCTGTCTTTCTCTCTCTCTGCTTCCACCATCTTGCAATGTGAGATCCCTGGGTCACTGTGACCATCACTGGATGGACTTTGTACTTCCCAGCCTCAGAAACTGTAAGCAATAAATTTTATTTTCTTTATAAATCACCCAGTTCCAAATATTTTGTTATGAGGAATGGAAACAGACTAATACACCACCTATGATCAATAGATTTTGGAAAGGGTGCTGAAATAATTAAATGAGAAAAGAATGCTCTTTTCAACAGATAGTCCTGGGACAGCTGGATAGCCACATTCAAAAAAAATAAAGCTGACCCTTACCTCACATTATAAACAAACATTAATGCAAAATTGGATCAAGATCTAAATGTAAGAAATAAAACTATAAAATATTTGAAGAAAACTTAGGCAAAAATCTTTATGACCTCAGATTATGTAATAGTTCCTTAGATATGACACATAAAGCACATGCAACTAGAAAAAAAAAAAAAGATAAATTTTACTTCACACAATTAAAAACATCTGTGCCTCAAAGGTCATTGTGTGAAAGACAACTCACAGAATGGGATAAAATATTTGCAAATCATATATCTGAGGAAAGGGACTAGTATCCAAAATATATAAAATTAACTATTACGGGCTGGCCCGGTGGCGCACTGCTACAGTGCGCCACTTGGGAGCACAGCGGCGCTCCCGCCG
>NW_007735006.1:24347-31836 GCF_000696425.1 Galeopterus variegatus
TTGCCAGTCACGAAAAAAGACAAAAAGGAAAAAAAAAATTAACTATTACAACATAATAATAAAGGACAAGTAACCCAAACAAAAAATTGGCAAAGAATCTAAATAGACATTTCTCCAAAGTATATATACAAATGGTCAATAAGCACATGAAAAGATATTCAACATCCTTAGTTATAAGGGAAAAGCAAGTTAAGGCCCCAAAGAAATACTGCTTCACACCCCAGTAATATAACTATAATAAAAAGATGGGGAAAAAGTGTTGGTGAGGATGTGGAGAAGTTGGAATCCTCATACATTGCTGGTTGGAATGTAAAATGGTACAGCTGATCTGGAAAACTTTTTAGCAGTTCTTCAAAAAGCTAAATAGAGTTACTGTGTGACCCTGAAATTCCTCTCTTAGATATATATCCAGGGGAATTTAAAATACCATGCACACAAAACCTTGCACACAAATGTTTATGGCAGAAATATTCATAATAGCCAAAAAGTGTAAACAACCTAAATGTTCTTCAACTGATAAATGGATGAACAAACTGTGGTAAATCCATGTAATGGAATATTATTCAGCCATAAAAAAGGAATGGAGTACTAATGTGTACAAGGTACACCATGGTTTAACCTTGAAAACATTATACTAAATGAAAGAAGCCAGAGTAAAAAAGCCACGTATTGTATGATTATGATTCCACTGTATAATGTTCAGAGTACGCAAATTTATAAAATTCATAGAGAAATAAAGTAGACCAGTGGTTTTTAGGTGCTGAGTAAAGTGGGAGAATAAAAAAAAAACAACAACAAGGTAGAATAGCCAAAAATATTTTGAAAAATAAAAGCTATAGATATCAAGACAATGTGGTATTATCAAAAGGATAGACATATATAAATATGAAAGAGAGGTAAGAATCCAGAAATATATACTTAGATTTATAATCAATTGATTTTTATTTTTTTATTTTACATACATGTGGGGTACAATATTGACTTTCAATAATTGTGGAATCAACTGATTTTTGATGAAGGTATCAACGCAGTTAGAAAAAAGATAGTCTGACCAAACAATCATGCTGGGAAAATTGAATATCTATATGCAGAATGATAAGCTTAGACCCCGACCTCAACTATATACCAAAATTTTTACGAAATGGATCATAGACCTAGATGTAAGAGTCAAAACATTAAAACCTTTGGATGAAAACACCAGGAAATCTTGAAGACTTTGGTTAGGCAAAGTCTTCTTAAATATGACACAAACAGCATGATCCATAGAAATTTTTTAAATGTCCATTACTTTAAACATGTATCATTTTTTATAATGAGAACATTCAACAACATTTTTTCCTAGCTATTTTAAAATGTACAATTACAAATAAAGTAAAATAAAGAAATTTTAAGAATGATAGATTAGACATTATCAAAATTCAAAACTTTGGTACTTCAAACCACACTATAAAGAAAATTAAAAACCGAAACAAAAAACAAGCAACAGATTGTGATAAAATACACAAACAAATTCTCAATGAAAGACTTGTATTCAAAATTTATAAAGAATTTTAAAAAGTCATATATATGAGCAGAATAGCACATGAAAAGATTTTCAACATCATTATTCATTAGGGAAATGCAAATTAAATCTGCAGTGAGATATCATTTAACACCTTCTACACTGACTATTAAAAACAACAGACAAAAACAAATGTCGGAGAGGGTGTCTAGAAGTTGCAACCCCCATGAATTGCTGCTGGGAATGTAAAATGGATATAGCCTCTTTGGAAAACAATTTGGCGGTTTCTCAAAAAGTTAAACAAAAAATTGTCATATGAGCCAACAATTTCACATAAGAGAAATGAAAATATATATCAACACAAAGACTTGGATATAAATGCTCACTGCAGAATTATTAGTGATAGTCCAAAATGGGAAACAATCTGAATGTCCATCAACTGGTAAATGGATAGAGAAAATGTGCTACATCCATACAATAGGTTACCATTTAGCAATAAAAATGAAATACTGACACACGCTACTTCATAGATGAGTCTGTAAAACACTATTCTGAGTAAAAGAAGCCACAGAAGGCATCTGAAACTTTATAATTCCCTTTATAATAAATATCTAGAAAATATAAATTTATAGAGACAGAAAGTAGATTAGTGGTTGAGCTTGGGCTGGGAGTGGGGATTAACTGTATATGGGCTTGAAGGATTTTATTGGGGAGATAAAAATATTTTAAAACTGAGGTAAAGTGATGGTGGCACAACTTAGTAAAGTTACTAAAAATAATTGAATAGTATACTTGAAATGGATGAATTTTATGATATGCAAAATGTACCTCAATAAAGCTGTTTTTAAAAAAGAAAAAAGCAGTCTTCTCTGTCACCTGATAAATTGGTTGGAGAATTCCCAAGTCTGGTACGTTCTCTATAAAAAATCCAAAAGATACATCAAAGTCTTTTGCACTTACTTAGTAGCAAGAGTTTCAAAGTGCAATAACTTGTCATTTCCCTTTGTAGAAGATGTCTTGGAATATCCAGACAACTGCACGCTTAAAAACTCTGCTAATGTGGTAGGCACCTGAATCTCTCCACTGGTATGCAGATGTCCTAAAAGGAAACACAGGCTAACTTCCACTTATCGTTCCCCAGGTATTATTAACAGGTCATCAATATATCAATATAGTAGACAAGGAGCTGGCCAGTTAGCTGACTTGGGAAGAGTGTGGTGCTGGTAACACCAAGGTCACAGGTTTGGTACCAGCCAGCTGCAAAAAGAAAAAACAAATTACACACACACACACACACACACACTTTTTTTCGTATATGTGACAAATTTGGTGTTCAGTGAGATGTTCAGATGGTCAAAATTTCTTCAGACAATATTATGACAAAAGAATTAACCTGCTCCTGGGATAAGACTATGAGTGTTCATGGCTGTCATTTCCCAATGAATGCAAACTACTTCTGATTGACAATAAGGGGTCCATTCTTTAAAGGTTTAGTGAAAGAAATATCTTCTGGACCTTCCTTTGTAACATTGCTAGCAGGTAGGTTCACTGGTATTAGAAAATAAATCCCTTCATTAAAAGTCTGCCAAGGCAGTTCCAGCATTTCTACTTCATTTACTCTGGGCTATCATTCTGTCCAAGTTTCAAGGCATGACACCATAATTTGTAGGAAAGTTTTTCATATCAATAAATTCTCCTTTATCTAGCTTTATATTCTGCCCCAATGCATTGTCCAGAGCCTCAACATCCATCCCTAAGTGTGCTCTCTTGATTTCTGCCAGTTCATGAAGTTCCTTTGGTAGATTCACCCTTTTATCCCAGTGTAGGCTCAGTATTTCCCCAACCTCACACTATGTGACTACACCCTAGTTTTTTGTCTAGAAGCAGTGAGGCAACACGGGGCAGATCTTGAGGTGGACATGTATCAGTTGGGGCTTTTGCATTTTCTCCAGGCAAGGTGAAGATGCTGTCTTCCAGAAAGGAGGAGGAATTCACTCTTGCTGGCCCAAAAAGTTCCATGAAAGATATTCTCATATCAGCTATCAGATCCTAACGTTTTTCTTATTAGGGCCCTGATTGTAGCATAAAAAGTTTCCAAAGTTGTGAATTCAGCCTGTTTTGTAACTCTGCTGCTCCCATAGTTAGAATTTGTCTTGATTTTCAGCACAGCCTGCACCATGACCATAGACAGTGGGGATCTCTTTATACTCTGTTCTGGGGGCTTCTTTTCTTCATAATGTGGCCTGAGATGATAGTTGATGGACCTGAGCCTGTTCTCTTCTTCTGTCAGCACTTTGATGCCAGTTAAAAATAACCAGCCAACTCCCTATTCTTATAAAGTACCATCGTCTCACATTTCTTAAATTCTAGAGATAGTGAATAAGCTTCTACCTCTAGTCCAACTTAAATCATCACAGGTGAGAGTCTTGGTTATTGAGATATTGTGATATTCCAGAGGTTATCATGATCTCACTTGCCACCAGCAATGGGTACCTTTTGCCATTGGGTCTGTGAGTGATTCAATTTCAAAATCTCATTCTGAGTATCATTTCCATAGGTCTACTTCTACTTCCAAGCCTTAATTAGAGAGGAGAAATAAGGCTTTTTCTTTTTTGGAGATATATTGCACATACTATATATGGTGAATATAGTAAACAATAATGAATTGAACATTTCAGAATGCCTAGAGAGTAAACTTCAAATGTTCTCACCACAAAAAATAAATATTTGAGGTGATGAATGTTAATTAGCTTGATTTAAGTATTCCACATTGTACTCATAAATCCTAACATTACTTTGTGCCCCATAAATATATACAACTATAATGTAAGTTTACAGTTAAAAAAAATTAAAAGGAAGATGTGAATGATATATGAAATATTTTAAAAGTTCATAAAGCAGTGATTGTGTAATTATGCATTTTGTGGAAAAACATTCTCAGTTATTCTGTACTGAACAGAGTATGGAAGGTTATACAATAAAATGTAAACATCAGTCATTCCAATGGTGGAAAAAAATATGGATTCTGCAGTCCAAATGCCTGGGTTAGAACTTTTTGAAGTTTCCTCATCTATGTGTGTTTATATGTACATATGTGGTATAGATAGAAATTACTATACATATATGTATACATACATATATGGTATAGATAGATAGAAATTACTATAAGAAATTGGCTCGTATAATTATGGATTATTATGGAGACTGGCAAGTTCACAATCTGCGGTGTGGGCCAGAAGGCTTGAAATCCAGGAGAGGTGGTGGCACAAATGAAGTCTAAAGGCAGTCTGCTGAAGAGTTCCCTTTGGTTTGGAAAAGCTAGTCTTTTTGTTTTATTTAGGCCTTCCACTGATTGGATGAGGCCCACCTACATTATAGAGGGCAGTCCATTCCATTTTACTCACAGTTCACCAATTTAAATGTTAATGTCATCCAAAATCACACTACAAATTGACAAACAAAATTAATCATCACATTAAATAAATCCTTCCCTACTTCCTAGTCAAGTATTCATTTCTGCTGGTTGTCAAAAACTTCTTAATTCTTAACATTTTATAATATATCTGCACCCACATAATGACTGCATTTTAGAAATAAATGACACTGAAGATGGTAGCCTACTTCTGAAATCTTTCTTTAGTAATTATTATCAGTGTGTTTTAAAGAGGAATAGAAACTTAGAAAAGTTTTGTGACAGTTTTTGAGTGAAACACAATTACCCAATGTCAGTGTAAAACTTGAGACTTTCTACTACAATCAGATGCTGTCTTGGAGGTGAAATCCTTTATAAATTAGGTTGTTATTTTACATCTAATATGGAGATGAATGTCATGTGAATAGTTGTAAGAGATCATTCATCAGAATGTTCCGGGATGTTTGTCATCAGCATAGGCTCATTAGCAGAAGACACCTGCATTAACCTCAAATCATTTGGAGAAGTTAGTGGGCTATCAGTCATAAATGACATAAAAAATAACCCAGACACCAGATATTTCATTATACATGACTATGCAAATCTAGAGAAGGCAAATATTTTTTTCATGTATAAATCTGATGCTCTGGTAGGAATAAGTGTTCTCCAAAGTGTTTTCAAAGTTGTAATAAAATAATTTGCAGTATTGGCACATTTTTAGTATATTTTTAGAATGTAACTTGTTAATCTGATTATTTAAGGGAAAAACACATTTTATGCTCTATTAACTGGATAATATTCTCCTTGAATTATTAGAATAATTGCATCTATGTTTTTATAATCTAGCAGATTTTTTAAAATGCCTTCCTTTGTCACCTGGAGAAATGAACAAATTTCCGCCCTAAGGTGGTTTATTCCCTAGTCTTCATTATAATAGTTGGTCGTGAGTGGCCCATAATTAAGGGATTTTTAATTTGATAGGAGCGAGTATATAAATATCTACTTCTGAACCAAGGAAGGCTTAAATCTAAAATTCTCTAGCTTCTTAAAATGATGCTTGTCTTGAGTTATCTTTAAACAGAGAAGAGAAAGAGATGATTAAAAAGTTCCTGTCAAATATAATAGATTTGAAGTACAGATTTGGTGATCTGCAGTGTCAGCACTCCAGGTTAGTAAAGAGATTTTGAGATATTTATAAATATGTGTCTTAAGACACAAATCAAATACAAACTAATTTATTCTATTATCTTGGACTTTAAATCGCTGGAGTAAATCATAATAACTTGTCAGTTGAAATTAAATTTTGTCAGTGTTAGTTGTATTTGTGTTTTAATTTAAAAATAGCATTGTTTGTACACAAAATCAACCTCATTTTTTCCAATTGTAAATTTAACATTTGTTTAATAATTTTAAAAGAGACTTTTCAAGTCATAAAGAATTATTTGAAATTAGGACTCTATTTTGTTACTTTTCTTTTTAATATTTATTTTTAAAAGAGCTTTATTGACGTATAATTTGTATACTATAAAGTTTACTCATTTAAGTGTCAATTCAATGGTTTATATTTACTATGTATTTACTATATTTATTTACTAAATTTACTATATTCACGGAGTTGTGCAACCACTACCAATATTTAATTTTAAAACATGCTTGACTCAATAGCAAGTTAAAGCTTCTTTATATTTGTTTCCTGGGTTTTCCATTTGATTATGTCAACTCTCCATTCACTTCACCTTTATAAAACACCAAGTTAATTACAATTATGTTTTAGATTTACATGTGAAAGTTTTCATGGGCACAAAAAGGGAAAGAATACCAATGAACATGCAGCCCTCTGGCCTGCAATATGTATGCAAGGATGGACATCAGAGTAATCTAACTAAACTTGTGAAGAGTCTCTGAATTGTAATTATGTCCATTGTGTCCACAGGGCCTTTAACTTCAGATTTAAAATCCAAGTCTAAAGAGGGGTAGCATCTAATTATTTTTAAAAAAGTGTTGCAATTAAATGTCTTAGTATCATACAATCATGAACGTTCAAGAGGAAAAAAAAAAGAAATTTTTGAGTTTACTCATATGAAGGACAGTTCTGCATCTTTTGTGAATTTGTTCATGAAGAATTCTGTTTGATGCCCTTTATGAAAAGATAATATCTTCATCCTTAGTAAGGAGAGTGAGGCATCAGTTTATTTCTCATGATAAACTATGAGTGGTACCTATACGTCCCATCCTACTTCATCTGGAAGCTCAGAGCTACATTTTCTTTTATTATCATGCCGAATTTATCAGTATAATTGTGGAAACACTCCAGAAAATTATGACATAGAATTTTGTCTCTTATCCTTGTTAAGAGGTCCTATAAAATATCTCTTTCATTGAAAGTCACCCTAAAATCTTCTCAGAAGTAGCTTATACATAATAAATCTATAAATGAATTAGATCAAAGGCTTTTTAATTCCAAACACAACCGATTTAAAAAAATGATAAGCGCAACAATAAAAAAATTGTGAGATTGGGGCCGGCCCGGTGGCGCACTGGATAGTGCACCGCTTGGGAAGCGCGGCGGCACTCCC
>NW_007735006.1:32778-34456 GCF_000696425.1 Galeopterus variegatus
AATTGATTTATTTCCCTTTGTACTGATTGGTTTCTATATGGAATTAAGTGAGATAAAAAAATGTGTTAGTGTTATATAGATACGGTCTGAATGAGTGTGTGTGTGAGTGAGTAACTGAGTGAGGAAGAAGGCATCCTGACTACTGCCAGGAGAAGTCCTGGAAGGAACTCAGATTGTCAAGAGTACAAAGCAAGCATTCTGTAGCAACCAAGTTGTACAAATCGGTAAAATTACTAAAAATGATTGAGTTTACACTTCAAACAGGTGAATTATATAGCAGGTAAGCCATATCTTAAAAAAGTGTTCAAAATAAATAAATAAATAAAGATTCCAAGCAGGCTTAGCATAAAAGAAATCTCAACTCTCTTTCTCTTTAGGAAGCAATATCTTGAGCTGAACTTTAATTGGACAACAAGATGTGAATATCAGGAACCAAAATTTCCTTCTGGTTCATTTAATTGAAAATGTTACAACAAATTATACCATAAATTTAAGGAAAAAACTTTTTCTTCCTTTTAAATTATAAAAATAAAAATATAACACATAGAAAGCACAATTGAAAAATATATATATACTACTCTATATCAATATATATACTACTCTATATTTCTGCTAACCTGATAAGTATTAGTCTTTTCAGTCTGCACCCTTCTCTCTTTCTACTTCCTCTCTCTCTCTCCCCCCTCTCTCTTTCACTGTTGCTCTCTATGGAATTTGCTGATTACAGCCCATATTTCCAGAGTTTAAAGGTATTCTGTAAGTGAACCCTATCAGATTTGTGTTAGCTGTAAATGTTCTGGTTATGTCTCATCCAGGTTGTGAATGAAGAGCAAGACAGAGAAAAGGAGCCCATGGCCTGCAATTCCAGGCTGCTGTCTTCCCTGATGGTATAGATTAACACTTCAGATTAAAACTTTATGTAACTCTGCTATTATTTAAGTCAAATTTTCCTCAAAGAGTTTATCTGAAAATATGAGAAATGCCCTTCTACAATTCACATGTAACACAATAATGAAATGACACTCCCATGAAGTTACTAAACTACGTACATAAGTTGGGGTCACGATCTGGGAGCTATCCTGTTATACACATTAATAGCCTTCATATGCCCTTATGTACAAAACAGTGCTTTTTGAGCTTAAAGAAATATTTCCCCTTTAAAATTCGTCATCAAGAAACAAAATTTTCTTCTTCTCTTGGTTTCAGGAG
This sequence comes from Galeopterus variegatus, assembly GCF_000696425.1. Lineage (NCBI taxonomy): Eukaryota > Metazoa > Chordata > Mammalia > Dermoptera > Cynocephalidae > Galeopterus > Galeopterus variegatus. Next base: position 33,988 of record NW_007735006.1, read on the forward strand.
AGAGACATGCTGCTTGGTATTTAGATACATAGATACAGCCACCCACCAACATGTCTTTGCTAGATTTTGTTTTGAGTTTGAGTAAATGGAGAGGGTGGAGGAGGAAGACAGACTTGATACTATATATGCAATTTTCTATTTTTACATGGTGACATTAAAAAAATTGTTGTGTGTATTTGAGGTTTACAACATGATATTATGGGATACACATAGATAATAAAATGGTTNCTTACTTATTGTGAATAATGCTACAATGGACATAGAAGTGCAGATATCTTTATGAGGTGGTGGTTGCCACTCTTTGGGGCATATATTCAGGAGAGGGATTGATGGGTTGTATGATGTTTATATTTTTAATCTCATTAAGAATCTCCATACGGTTTTTCATAATGGCTGTACCGATCTCCATTCTCACCAACAGTGTACTAGGGTTCCCTTTCTCCACACTTTCTCCAACACTTGTTAGCTT
>NW_007735006.1:36913-37404 GCF_000696425.1 Galeopterus variegatus
TTTGCTATTTTCAGCATTTTAAGTCATACAATTGTGTAGAATTAATTGTATTCACAATGCTGTGTTACCACCACCTCTACCTATTACCCTAACTTTTCATCATTCTGAATATAAACTCTGTATCCATTAAGCAATAACTTATTATTTCTTTGGTAATACTGTTTTTTGATCTTGACTTTGGACATAGTCAATTGGAAGAGCTTAAGAGAAAATCAATATTAATTTNCTGAATTTTTTAATGTACCTGATTCCTAAAAGACAATCATAAACAAGAATTATATTTGATTTGACTAAATTAATATTCAGAGAATTCTGAATATTAATTAATTCAAAAGCTATTTTCATATAGGTTGATTCTGAAGCATCAAACAAAAGAAGAAGATTGGGTAATAATTGAACTAAAGTGACTGGATGAAAGTTTTAATGATTTTGGACATTGTCTTCAGTCAGGGGAACCCATGCTTCTAGATACTCTTAACTTCCCCTATGAT
>NW_007735006.1:39381-40414 GCF_000696425.1 Galeopterus variegatus
GTCAGTTCATAGGAAGCCACAGATACTAAATTAGAGAAACTTCCTTGAATTTTTAGGAAGCAATTATGAAATTCATCTTCTGATTTTTAAATGAGGTAATTTAAGTACATAATATAGTTATTGCTTTTATAAATGTAAATAATACAATTTCATAATTGACCTGCTGAATTTGAATCCTAAGAACCAATCCCAGAAACCTGCTTTTTAATATAAGCTGCCTCAAGTGATTCTTATTCACTATTATGATTGAGAACCACTGAATAATTGCTGGTGTTAACCTTCTGTACGAGTAACTGCTGTTAAGACATGGTTGGAAGGGTTTTCTTATGAAAGAAGTCTCTGTTGATGGGCCAGGATGCGTTCTCAGAAATATGTGCTTGGTCATACTAATTAAAGAGATGCAGCCTCCTAAAATACATTGTTTCTGGTTAGAAGACCAGGTCAATGAGAAATTACATGCTGGAAACATTGACTTTAAGCAATAAAGAGTAATTCCATTGTCAAATTCTGAGAAATGTCAGCAGAATGTTAATCTTTCTATGTTTTATCAAATGATTTCTTTCTGTGTGATGGTAATACAATTTTTCTTCTTTAATCTATTAATATTGTACAACACTGAGAAATTCTCTAAAGTTAAACCATCCTTGGATAAATTATCCTCAAATAAATTCCATTTNGTGTTGTAAAACTTTTAAATTTATGATAACATGCCAAATCTCCTCCCCAAAATATCGTGCCAACATACAAAAAGTAGTATATAAGAATTTGTATATCCCCATCTTGCGTCCTGACCAAAGTTGAATTTCTATTTTTAATGTGATAAATAGCATTATGTACTTAGCTATTTTAACTTGTTAATTTTATATAAGTGCCATGATGTCAATGTTCCTTACAAAAATGATGTTGAAATTTAATTCCCAGTGTAACTGTATTAAGAGGTGGCAACTTTAATAGGTCATTAAGACATGAGAGCTCTGCCCTCGTGAATGGATTAATGCCATTATCACAAGAATGGGATAGTCACAAGAAGGGT
>NW_007735006.1:42320-43127 GCF_000696425.1 Galeopterus variegatus
ACCTTAGATCTGTGCTCCCTGCATTCTGGCACAGCACTCCTCAGCTACCCCAGCCATGGCTCAAGTGGGCCCAAAAGAAGCTCAACCCACCACTTCAAAAGTTTCAGGTTGTAAACCAGAGCAGTGTTAACATGGTGCTGTTTTTGCAGGTGTGCAGAATACACTAGCTTTAGGTGCATGGTTTCCTCTACCTAGATTTCAAAGTATATTGAGGACATCTTGGGGGCTTAGGCAAAGATTTGTCACAGGGATGGAGCCACTACAGAGAACCCCTACTAGGGAAATGCTGAGTGGAGGAACTGTGGGGTCAAAAGCCACCAGAGAGAGCTCCCCCTGGGCAATGCCTAGTGATGCCATGGGATTGGGGTTGCCTTGGAGATCCCAGAACTGTAGAGCTCCCATCATGCAACATGAACCTGGGAGAGATGCAGGCACAAAACTGCAACTCAGCAGAGCTGAAGTGTGGGCTGAGCACAGCAAAACCATGAGGGTGAGGCTGTCCAAGGCTTTGGGGACCCAACCCCTACCCCAGTGTGCCAAAGATGTGGGGCATGGAGTTAAAAGATTATTATCCACCTTTAAAACTTATTGGTTTCCCTTTTGTTTTGGGCTTACTTGGGACAAGGTACCCCTTTCTTATTGCTTTTTTCTCCATTTTGGAATGGGAATGTCTACTCTATATCTATCCTGCCAGGGCATTTTGAAAGTAGATAACTTGTTTTGATTTCACAGACTCACAGCTGGAAAAGAATATGCCTCAAGAAGAATCATGCCTCGAGTCTCACCCATATTTGATTTAAATGAGAC
>NW_007735006.1:43608-44356 GCF_000696425.1 Galeopterus variegatus
GGAAAAAGACAAAAGACAAAAAAAAAAAAAAAAAAAAAAAAAGAAAAGCAATTTTTTTTATTTAAATGATGAGCTTTTCTGGCACAATGCAGTACCATCCGAGCTCCCAAATCCAAAAGGAACTAATTATAGAGGAAGATCACAAAGATGGTGTAGAGCTAGAGCTAGGGTCTGGAGCTCACAGACCCTTCGAGCCCATTCACAAACCCTTCACACACAGGTCTATGAGCTAGGTAACCAGCAAAAAGGGCTTTGGAGCCTTGGTTGAAGAAATAATAGTCTTTATTCAGCACACTCAACATGAAGAACTAGGCAGTAGAAACTCGGAAACTCAACTGCTTCTGGGAAGCCCAAAGAAAAACTGAAACTGAGCAGCTGCCAGCAGAGTAAACACGCTCTATTTTTAGACTGGAGCTCTCTCCCGGCCAGTCTACTTTGCAAACTGCAGCACACACAATAGCAATTAACTAAAAAGATACATTGTTGCACATGTGCACTAATTCCACCCACACATTGGTTACAAGAAATGTGGAGGGAGCCTGACTAAATTATCCTATTTTCCCCACAGATGGCTATGTCAGATATCAGAGGAATGTGACTGAGGAAATAATTATTTTTAGTATTTCTAATTAAACTGGTATTCTTGATATTTATTCAGATAAGATTAAAGAAAGAGATGTTTATTGTCACCAAAGATTTCTAAGAAATTTCTAAGAAAATAAAATATAATGCAATTAATCTTATCTTT
>NW_007735006.1:45044-46703 GCF_000696425.1 Galeopterus variegatus
CATCTTGGGCACAGATGGTGATGGTCAATTTTGTTCTCCATGACTATGCATCACCAATTAAAAAAATATGAAATTTGTGAGGAAGTAGACATGCAAATTTGCACAACCCCTTGTTGAGAATTTTGGCTTTATTTAATGAGTTGAAAATGACCTAGTAATTCTATTTCTAGTAATCTAAGCTTGAAAAAGTCTTTTAAACATAAATAGACATGTACATATATATTATTTGCCCCATTTTCATAATAGTAATTAGTTAGAAATGATAAAATTTTTCTTTGTAAAGTTTTTAATGACAGGATACCATTCATTCATTTTTTTAACAAACCACACGCAAAGTAATAAGATAAGTGAACTTCACCTTTGCTAGTATTTTTCATTTTATTTAAAAATTATGAAGCAAAATGATGAAAATATCAATATTTATTAATTCTGAAAAAATAGTACGAAATATTATATTATTATTCTTGCACTTATCTGAATTCTTAAAATATTTCAAAATAATTAAATATTCAAAAACTACATTGTGTCTATTTCTATTAGTAAGGTCTATGGTCAGATATAAATGATTTCTAGAGGTTTTTTTTCTTTTTTTGTTTTTTTTCAGCTTTCACTAAAAAATATCTTCCTTGACATTTTGTTTCAAAATTTGGGTCTATCATTATTCATGTTTAAATGAGCATTATTCGGGCCGGCCCGGTGGTGCACTGGAGAGTGCGCCGCTTGGGAGAGTGGCAGTCCTCCCACCGAGGGTTCGGATCCCATGTGGAGACCGGTTCCCGCTCACTGGCTGAGCATGGTGCAGGCGCAACACCGAGGGTTGCAATCCCGTTACCAGTCAGTAAAAAAGACAAAAAGGAAAAAAAAAATAAAAACAATAAAAAACAAATAAAATAAATGAGCATTATTCCACATGGGTCTGTGTTTATCATCTCTGTTTATCTAACGTTTCGCAGTAACTACAGAACTGACTCCTAAATTGTCAATATTCCCTATTCTATTTAATCAANAAGGTTTTCCCAGGGTTGTTAGTTGAAACATTTCTCATGTTGTATTTTAGAACCTCAAAATAAAAGGGATTTCTTGTTGAAACATAAAAAAGAAGAGGGAGCAAGAGAAAAAATCCTAAAACAGTCTGAATGACTTCCAGAGCAAGGAAGAGATGTGGAGAAAAAAAAGGTTGAAAATATTTTCATGCTTGTATCCTATTAAACAAACTGTCATTTTAATTTTTTTTTCTAATTCCAAAAGTAAAACAGAGTTATTGCAAAATATTTGTGAGATCTCAAGAGGTATATATACAAATGTAGTGAGATATGTATTTCTACCATCCAGAGTACATCACTAAAACAGTTCAATGTGCATAACCTCAAGCCGTTTTTCTACTGAAATTGAACTATTTTATTCACTTCTTCAAACATCCTTTATATATTTTCTTAAATCTTTTTGCATTTTACCTTGACATTTTTTTTATAGGGCTTTCAAAATTTTCCTTTTTGATTTATAAAATTTTGATATTAAGGACATATATATTTGGCTATTTTTCCCCAGTTAAGCTTTTAAATTTTGTAATTTGTGTCTTTGAGCTAATACAGAGGTTTCTCATATTCCTTGAATAAATTCTAATAATCTTTTTTCCATGGCTCCCACCTTTATCACTAT
>NW_007735006.1:47703-50012 GCF_000696425.1 Galeopterus variegatus
TATTATTCTTGCACTTATCTGAATTCTTAAAATATTTCAAAATAATTAAATATTCAAAAATTACATTGTGTCTATTTCTATTAGTAAGGTCTATGGTCAGATATAAATGATTTTTAGAGTTTTTTTCATTTTTTTGTTTGTTTATTTCAGCTTTCACTAAAAAATTATATTATTATCTCTTCTTAGATATATAGCATGTCTTCCTTGACATTTTGTTTCAAAATTTGGGTCTATCATTATTCATGTTTAAATGAGCATTATTCCACATGGGTCTGTGTTTATCATCTCTGTTTATCTAACATTTCGCAGTAACTACAGAACTGACTCCTAAATTGTCAATATTCCCTATTCTATTTAATCAATTTCATTTTTCTTGATCCTTCTCAATTAGAAAACCATTTTGTCTCTCCTTCACTTACATGTGCCTAACTCTTTTGGAGTGTCAAAATACATTTCAAGATGGAAGGGCCCTCTTCTTTGTCCATGGAGGACGAATAAATCTGTTCCTCAAATTCTAAAAAGGTGGCGTGAAACTATTACATCATCTCACCTTTGGAGGTATTCATTTTCCTCAAAATTAGTATAGATATAAGTCATATATTGATGGCTTCAATTTTTTTCATACATCTTGGCTTATGGAAGATATTCTTCATAATCTTTGTTGAGAAATTGTCTACTTTTTAAAAATGTTTGGCTTTATTGTTGTTCGATAGTTTTGATTCCTTTACACACTTCTGTGGATTTTAGGAAGCAAAGTTAAATGTAAACATATTTCATCTTTCAACTTTATCTCACAGAATTTAACCTGGTTTTATTTTGTTTTGGATAATATATGCCAACAGCCAAAGAAATGGAAAAACAAAATTACTCCATTGTGTCTGAGTTTATTATGTTGCGGCTCACAGAGTCTTGTGTGTTACAAATTTTCTTTTTCTTATTTTTTCCATTATCTACATATTCATTGTGCTAGATAACCTCATCATTATCCTTGTAGTAAAACTGGACCCTGAACTGCACTTTCCCATGTACTTTCTACTGGCCAACCTCTTCTTTCTTGATATGTCCCTGGCCACCTTTGCTATTCCTACAATGATCTATGACCTAATTGCTGAATATAAGACCATCTCCTATGAGGTCTGCAAGACCCAGATGTTTTTCCTTCACCTTTTAGGTGGAAGTGAAATGATGTTGCTCATTGCCATGGCAATTGATAGATACATTGCCATATGCAGACCCCTCTCTTACAAAAATATTATGAGCCGTTATGTTTGCATTGGACTCGCACTTCTCCCCCGGAACATCGGTTTTGTACACACTGTAAGCCAAACGCTTTTCACGGTGACTTTGCCATTCTGTGGTCCTGATGTTGTGGATAGTTTTTTTTTATTTGTTTGTTTGTTTGCGATCTGCCTCAGGTAATCAAACTTGGCCTGCACTGACACTTACATCCTGGAGCTATTACTCATTGCAGACAGCGGACTACACTCTTTGTTCTGTTTCATTTTTCTGTTCATTTCCTATAGCATCATCCTGTTTACTGTTCAGCATTGCTCTTCCAGGGGGTTCTCAAATGCTTTGTCTACTCTTTCAGCCCACGTTACGGTAGTGATAATGTTCTTTGGACCTTGCATCTTTACCTACGTATGGTCATTCAGTGGTGTCTCCATTGATAAGATCCTGTCTGTGTTTTATACAATTCTTACTCCCCTTTTAAATCTAATTACCTGCACATTCAGGAATAAAGACAAGAAGAAAGCATTAAGAAAAATAAACACAAAGCATTTGAGNGTGTCTCCATTGATAAGATCCTGTCTGTGTTTTATACAATTCTTACTCCCCTTTTAAATCTAATTACCTGCACATTCAGGAATAAAGACAAGAAGAAAGCATTAAGAAAAATAAACACAAAGCATTTGAGTTCCAGATCAACCTTTTAACTGAATTATTATAATCATCAAAAGCATCTTCATCACTGTTATCATCATCATAATCCAAGGACATTGACGTGGATGATTGTGTACCAAACATAAGCCAGATTTTGGGAAATAATAACCCTTCCCTACATAAGCATATATGTAACAAAACACCTTAAATTTCTATCCAAGTACAAACCATTCTAATAAAGCATTCCCTTATGTGGTAATTTTATTTGTCTATAAATTAAATTAGATATATTTTTGCTCATTCAGAATTAAGTTCAATTCACTGTAATTAAGTAACTGAAAGTTCATCTTTCCTCCACCCTGCTGAAAGTTTAATTTTAATTGCACATATAAAAACTCATTGGAAATTAGTATTGGATATAGTCC
>NW_007735006.1:51265-53117 GCF_000696425.1 Galeopterus variegatus
ACAAAATCTTTTCTAACTAAAAATATTTTTGATCTACATTTATAAATTTTTGTTTCCTGTTCCCTCCTTTACAGATCATAGCTCCCAGTAAATAAATCTTTCTACTAAGAGAATAAAATAGTTTTCCATTAATCTGAAAGTAAAACAGTCACCAAGACATTTCAGTCTCCTTTTGCTTCTGATCCAGTAGAAAAGAGCTTATTAAACCAGCTAAATGACTGACCTCAATTATCAAGATCTCCTAGGATTGCTGTTATACAGTAAGATAGGAAAGACCATGTCTGAAACCAAAGCAATTTGCTGTGGTACCTCATAGTATTTGCATATCAAGTAGTAATCATAAGTGGAAATTACATAACCCAGTAAAAATAAAAATTCATTAATTCCACCATGTAAAGAGTCATCATCATCAGAGATGTGAATAAAGCCAAAAGGAATATGCAATAGGCAGCAAAGGAAGGTAGTCATAAATATTGAGCCCCACGATCCATTAGTAAAATGATGTTCATAGAAGCTATGAATATTTTTTCCTAAACCTATTTGTTCACAAATTCCCAGGATTTTTGTTTTGTTTTGTTTTCTTTTGTTTTCCTTATCAAAGAGATGGTGGTTAACTTGACAATTTTGTCTCTAGGTTACAGAATATTCATGTGGGATTTAGACTGAATTAAAAGAGATATCAACAAACACAGACATGCATATAACAACAAACAAGAATTATTTCTTTCGATTTGGAGAAAAGGGGGGTAGTGTTTTAATATGCATGCAGTATAGATGCATCTTTATACTGAAGTTATTGTAATTCTTTGGAAGTTTAAATAAAGGTAGAATGGTGTGTTTGCATACTGGGTAGCCAAAGGGGAACATTCTACATGTTTGTTTGCTGACATTCAGCCCAGAATTAGTTCTTCTATAGTCTCCTCTCTATAGGAGGGAGCTACAAGCCTGAAGATTACATTTCCTAAATCCTCTTGCAAACTTGGCACTCACATGATATAGGAAGGTGGGAAAAGGGAAGAAGCCTTATATTTCTCTGCCTCAGCAAAGCAGCAATAGCACACAATTGTGGACTTCAGAAATATCGGTGGGGTGCCCAGCAGCTTGAGGAAGATTGAAGGCTCCAATGCTCCTGAAGGTCAATAACTGTGTGAGTTCTTCAATTCTTAGTGGAAGGATAGATGTTGCAACAGCAGCAATGACAGCACTGTGCCAACAGCAATTATGAGCTCTGGGTAATAGCATTTACTTTTTTTGCTCACCCAGACTTGAGGCAGTAGTTGTTCTCTGCAGTTATGGATTCTTGGTAATATCATCTTTTCCTTTTTGCTCCTTATTTCTAAGCTACACACACATTTTTATTTTGAACTTCCTCCTGTACCCTTCCCCAGGTATCTTGAATGCATCTCTAGCCCAAAATGTAAAAACTAAATTAAATACCTTACTTTTAACTAATTACCTAAAGCTGTTATTTTTCCTGCAATCCCTGTTTAAATTAATAAGATTACTATCAGACTAATGGACCGATCTAGAAACCAAAATTTACATAAGCATTGGTGTTCTTAATGGTGTTCTACATTCTCTGAGGCTCTGTTCATTTTTTGTCGGGTCAGCCGCCGGCCGACCCGAACAGCCCTAGCCTTGTTATCAGTCTCTCCCTAGGTGTCCCTTCTGGTGGGTGAGTGGATGGCCCGGATTCCTCTTTCCCTCCAGTCGCTGTTGGGAGGAAATGGGGGAAGAGAGCAGTGAAGAGAGGTAAGCACAGCTGCGGGCCCCAACCAGCCCGTTCTTAAAGGACACTCAGACACGGAGGGGGTTCTGTCGATCACTTCCGTTTATTATCACACAAGCACTT
>NW_007735006.1:53627-55246 GCF_000696425.1 Galeopterus variegatus
GTGGTGCACTGCTACAGTGCGCCGCTTGGGAAGCGTGGCGGACTGGCCGCTCACTAGCTGAGCGAGGAGCGGGGGCAACACCGAGGCTTGCGATCCCGTAGCCGGTCGGGTTCCGGTATGGGCGCAACACTGAGGGTTGCGATCCGTTGCCAGTCACGAAAAAAGACAAAAAGACAAAAAAAAAAAAAAGGCAAATGGGGAAAGGAGGTTTTTACATCCTCCAATCAGCTTAAAGGTTATGAGACCATGCATCCTGTCTCAATGCCTAGCTATTGCAATCACGCAGTGTTCACAAGCGCGGAAGTGCGTATTTGGCCAATAAGGGCTAAGGCAAGGTGCCTGCAGACACTCCCACCCTACTTCCTCCCAGCACAGTCTTAGGCTGCCACGTTAATATGCCCTTGTGGGCCAATAATGGCACTGCTTGTAATGTCACTTAAGGTGGTGTTAGTTTTTAAGGCCCGACAATTTTTCTTCATTTTCTCCCTCTATTGAGATTGTATAATTGCTGTAGATAATCTTCAAGTTCACTGGTTCTTCTGCCCCTTCAAATCTGGTGAGCTCTTCTAGTGGTTTCTTCATTTGAATTATTGCATTTTTCAACTTAATAATTTCTACTTGGTTCTTTTTTATAATTTCTATATCTTTATTGATATTCTCTATTTGTTAAGACATTGTCACCATACATTCCTTTAATTCTTTAATCATGGTTTCCTTTAGTTCTCAGAATATATTTATAACAGCTGTTTTTAAGTTTTGTGGGGGGTTCCCACAAAAGAAGTTTCTATTGCCTTTCTTTCCATGTATGGGGCACATGGTTGTGTTTCTCTGCATGTCTCATTTCTTGGTTGAAAACTGGATATTTTAAATAACATATTGTAGCAACTCTGCTTACTCATCACCCCCTCTTCAGTGTTGATATTCTTGTTGTTGTTTGCTTAGTTGTTTGTTTAGTGACTTGGCTTGACTAACTCTGTGAAGTCTGTTTCCCCTCCAGTGCCCAGGGTGTGATGTCCCTGCCCCAATTTAAAATTTTTTTTNTTGCTTGTTTTTCAGCCAGTGTCTGCTTAGAGGTTTTGCTTAAGCTTCTTGTGTTTATGAGGATTCTATCATCTGTTAATGGATCTGTGTGTGGCTTGAAGAATATTTACATTCCTGCCCATACCTTCTCCTAAGTAAGTGCAGTAGGATTCATCTTATCTGTCTCTTGCCTGATTCCCTCTGTTAAATTCTGTTTGCTCTGCAGCTTGACTTATTGAAACCACTAGCATGGTGCTATGAGTACCTTCTTAATTGTTTTCCACAAACATCTCCAATGTTTTTGACGATGACCATAGACATGGAACTCTTCAAGCTCTGTCCCCTCATAAAAGCAGACCCCTNTCTTCATCAAAAACTCTGGCTCATAAAAGAAACCAACTCTCCCAGAAATGCAATTGTGCCTTTAATGCTAAGTACAGACTTGATGCACAGAGAAGCCAGAAGAAAATTCTAGGCAGAGATAAGTATATGTAGGAAGGCATAGAAGCATAAAATATTCTGACATATTAAGTGAACAGAAAATAGCTAGTATATTTAAAGTATACCATAGATTGGTGGGATATAAAAGTCCGAGCCTT
>NW_007735006.1:57143-57935 GCF_000696425.1 Galeopterus variegatus
CTTAAAGATTATATTATCTTATTTTCACTCAATTTGTTCTCCAAAAAATTTATAAGTGTCTGATAAAAAAAGATTTCTTCAAAAAAACCTTGGATTAAACATGATTCTAATTATCAAAACTCACGTGGAAGAGTTTTGGAATAAATGGAAGAGTGACATTATTACACATACTGTGAATGCTTTGTCAGCTAAATTATAAATTAAAAAAATAAGCCATGAGTACTGACAATAACCTGTCTGGAAATATTCTAAATTATTAAGAAATATTATTTTACAATAAGGATTTCCTTCCAATATTATCAGTCTTGAATTTGACCATCTGTACCGTGCCTTGACATATTAGCTAGTGATGCTATGAAGTCCTCATGATTATCAAATATTTAAAAAGTAAATAAATAAAGCAAATCCCTATAGTTTTCTTTGTAATACTGCTAGTCATGGGATAATCAATGGAGGGCTTTACATTTTTTACTAAATGTAATGAAAAGTGTTTTTAATGTTTCTTATCAAATAGCAAAAGAACAAAATCCATATTTCACTGAGGAAATACTTTTGTTTTCTGCCATTAAAAAAATGGCTAAAATGAACCATATAATAATCAATAAAATGCATTTTTGCCAGCAAACACGACTGAACACTATATGAAATTACGGATGATTCTAGCATTTATATATATAAAATTTCTTGTCAATTGTAATGACTCTTAATGAAAGCAATGTCTATGAGAAAAATCTACATTAAGCCATGGTTTAAGTGATAAATTCAACCAGAAATAAATAAGGACTTGGGGGT
>NW_007735006.1:59567-62531 GCF_000696425.1 Galeopterus variegatus
TGAGCTGGAATCAATAATTTCTACAAAAATTGAAAAGAAATATACTCTCAAAATTATCTTTTAGAGGAAAATTCAGTGAAGATGGTAAGTGATGAAGTATGACGAGGATAATTAAGAAAGATAAAGTTTGATGATCCAGAAAACTCATGCTATCATTGACAATAATGGAAAAGAAAGCAACTCATGATTTTTGCAGATTGGGGGTATTTTTGTTTTCGTTAATCATCAGATGTTGACAGAATGTGTAAATAAGCATATCATGTTGACAGTTTGAGAAGTAGTTTGAGAGGGAGAATCAGATGATAGATCAGTTATCAGAGACAACTAGATGTTCAGAAAATCTACGTATGGAACTTACCATTCAACCACAAATAGAAATGGGATCTTAAAGGAGTAAAGAGGGAGAAATCCTTAGAAGATGTTCATCTGCAAAGGAATGAAGAAAATGTGAATAACTCAGGAATCTTATTATGGGTATTCCAAATAGTAGGAAAAGGAGAATAGCAAGCTTCCAAGTGCATAAGGCAGCCAAAAGTAGAAATTTAAATAAGGGTCTTTAGGAAATTTTAAAACAAGATTGGATTGGATTTGCAGTATGTCCTTGATCATCTCAGAGTGAAATATATTTGGATTTAAGAAGCGGGATAGTACTAGAAAACTGTATTTAAAAGAATTTTAACCTACGGATAGAAACAAAAAAATGNGGATAGTACTAGAAAACTGTATTTAAAAGAATTTTAACCTACGGATAGAAACAAAAAAATGTATAATGGCTTAAGTTTTATTGAGTATAACCTATATATCATAAAAATCACCCATTTAAAATACACATTTCAATGATCATTATTATATTTTCATAATTGTGCAACTGTCACCACTATCTTATTTTAAGTCACTTTCATCACTACAAATAGAAACTTTATGCCAATTTGCAGACACTCTCCAGCTCAAGGTGACCACCAATATACTTTAGGTCTCTATAGATTTGCCTTTCCTAGATATTGCACATAAGTGGAATTATAAAACATGTGGTCTTTTGTGTCAGGCTTCTTTCAGTAAGCATACTGTTTTTGAGGTCTATCTGTTTTCGCTTAAGTATGTATAATCATTGCAAAACATAAATCATTCAAGATGGAAATTATATTTATTTAATTTCCTTAAATAAATATAATGAAAGAAAAATCAAATATTTACTTGAATCAGTTATTTTTATATTGCATAATAGGTATTGTATACACTTAGGCAAGAGCAAAAATGGTCATTTTCAACTATTTAATAAAACAAGCTTTGGTTCATTTCTTTTCTAATAGGGATTTGTATGGAAAGCTCTTAGGATTATGATCTTCGATTTGTATGAATGACTCCAATTTAACACCTGCATCCTTGGTGTTCATTCTATGCCTGGTCACGAGCTTATTTCTACACCATCTAACCTAATACTCAGCACATCTTTTTGAATTAGTTCTGCCTCTAAACCTGGGAAAATTTACTTAATTTTGTAGGTCATGATTGTTTTATTTATTAATCAAGATATGGAGAATAAACAATTACAAAGTTCTTCCTATCTCTTAAATATTATTATTCTACTTTCAATTTCCTTCAGAGCAAATCATAAATTGCTGGCTAAAAGTAATCTTAATAAAATATATAATCAATTAGTCAAGGGGAAGAAAATTGTCCTCACTAGTAGAATTTGTGCCTAAGCTAAAAATTTCTTTTTCATTTATACATTCTTTGTACATTCATAANAACATAAATAAATTCCAGCTTTCCCTCTGAAATAAAATGAGCCAAAATAAAGCTTTCTTAAACAATTTGTACCTATTATATTGTTTTCTTATCCAAGTTTTTCTGTTGTCCTTGTATCACAGGTCATATAATTTCATGCAGCAAAGTTATTCATCCCCAAATTATAGCTGGCAATTCATTACATGTAACAATTGTCACCCTTGGTCATTTCTCCAAAGTAAATCTAAGTGTCTCAATTATCATCACCAAAATCTTACAAGCAAAGTTCTCACTCACTCACAGGATAAGCATGAAACACACCCCTGCGAACCAGGTGTGGTGGGACAGCTGTCCTCACATGCTCTTCCAGAGCCCGCCATTCAACATCCCTTAGCCTGCTCCTGGAGGCTGACCTCCAGGAACTGCATCATTTTTATCTTTCTTTTCCCTAATTTGTAAACATTGTCCATTTCTTAAAAATATTTGTAAACATTATCCATTTCTTAAAAATATCTAAGGTAGGAAAGCACCTAAAGAAGCTAAGTTTGGATGATGGTGATAGGATATTGTGACAGGAATCTAAGTAGAAAGGAAATCAAGGAGAATTACAGGTCACTGGAGAAAATAGAACAGATGCTTCCCATTTATCTTCACATCTTAATTCAGTCCCTTTTCTAAATACGCCACTACTCCTAATTACTGCTATTAATTTTTTTCTTTGTATAAATGCTCACACATTCTCTGCCCCTCNTCCAACTATTTAATAAAACAAGCTTTGGTTCATTTCTTTTCTGATAGGGATTTGTATGGAAAGCTCTTAGGGTTATGTTCTTCGATTTGTATGAATGACTCCAATTTAACACCTGCATCCTTGGTGTTCATTCTGTGCCTGGCCACGAGCTTATTTCTACACCATCTAACCTAATATTCACCACATCTTTTTGAATTAGTTCTGCCTCCAAACCTGGGAAAATTTACTTAATTTCGTAGGTCTTGGTTGTTTTATTTATTAATCAAGATATGGAGAATAAACAACTGCAAAGTTCTTCCTATCTCTTAAATATTATTATTCTACTTTCAATATCCTTCAGAACAAATCACAAATTGCTGAGTAAAAGTAATCTTAATAAAATATATAATCAATTAGTCAAGGGGAAGAAAATTTTCCTCACTAATAGAATTTGTGCCTAAGCTAAAAATTTCTTTTTCATTTATACATTCTTTGTACATTCATAA
>NW_007735006.1:64609-65299 GCF_000696425.1 Galeopterus variegatus
ACTTCTAGACTACTTTATATGTACACATACACACTCCACATAAGCTCCTTACTGCAAACAGTGGTAACACAAAGGATTTGAGAAAACAAACTCAAAAAGATCTGAGGCTGAGTCCATGTTTCCTAAAATTCTTAGTATACTACACAACAGAAATTAAAAAGCCAAATTATTTTTGATGAATTCAAAGACTTTCTTCCATGTATGAATTAGCCCTTAATTTGTGTGTGTGTGCTTGTGTGTGTGTCGTTGGCAAAACAAATAATAATTAATTACTATCTAATCTTTCTATGGGAACAAAGTAGTGACAAAGTCAAGATCAATTGATGAGAGTAAAATTTGATAGAATAAAACAATAGAAATTGTAATTTCCACTCCTTTAACTGTTTTTTTNGAAAGATAATTCTGTTAAGTGTAACATTTTTTATTCTTTTTGCTTATTAAGAACTTCTGGAACCTTTCTGAGTGGAGTAAATGGATCTTAGGAATGGATCTGTAATGACTGAGTTTATTTTACTAGGATTTTCTGGAGGATGGGAACTTCAAATATTCTTCTTTGTGACATTTTCCTTGATCTACAGTGCCACTGTGGTGGGAAACATTCTCATTATGGTCACAGTGACATTTAATTCCACCCTTCATTCCCCCATGTATTTCCTCCTTGGAAACCTCTCTTTTCTGGACATGTGTCTC
>NW_007735006.1:66207-68233 GCF_000696425.1 Galeopterus variegatus
AATACTGTGGTGAGATTATTTGAACAGATTATGTATAATGCACTATTTCACTTTTTTATGTGAGAATCACAGCCAATGCAGAAAAAAAATTAATTCTAAATGTGTTTCACATTTCAGGCTGTTACAACACATAAAGATAGAGAACTGCCACAAAATAGACATATACGGTCATTGAGTATTTACCCATAGACATTCAATATATATTTTTAGTGAAGAAATAACTGTAAAAAAATTAAAGATTATTTTAATAGATATGGATAACTAATGGCATTCACAAATTTATTTATTTATTTATTTATTTTCCTTTTTTTTTGGTCTTTTTTCGTGTCCGGCAATGGACCACAACCCTCAGTGTCGCGCCCATACTGGACCGGGACCGGCAACGGGATCACAACCCTCGGTGCTGCGCCCGCCCCTCGCTCAGCCAGTGAACGGGAACCGGTCTGTATGTGGGATCTGAACCCTCAGCGGGAGCGGCGCCGCGCTCCCAAGCGGCGCACTGTAGCGGTGCGCCACCAGGCCGGCCCCACAAATTTATTTAGTATCATTAAGTGAAGTATCATGAGAAAATCATAACTTAAATAATGTTAATAATGGAAAAAATAGAATTCTAATTTCTTGAATCAAAGAGGCAAACTATAAGAATAAATCACTAAATTCAAGAGTATAGTGAATATAAGATGCCACAAGAAAAGCCAATGGAAGGACAATTTCGATAAAACTACAAAGAGCAGCCCTTGAAACCAAATGCTCTGAGGAATGTAAGAATGCATAGCTGACTTTCAAAACTCGATAAATACAAATAAAACAAAAGCATGCTTCTTTATTTTGGGTAATATGCTGTGTAGCTTTACCTTTTCAAAGGCTTTACATGAAACTACAGCTAAATTTGCCTCTGGTAGGGCTCTAACACTTATTGCAATTAGAAGCTAAATGCGATTTGCTTGTGCGTGATGGGAAGGGAGGAGGGTGGTGCGTGAAAAATTTGTAATCTTGTGTCCAACGATGTTTTACTAAAATCTTCTCTCCCAGTTCAAGACACCAACGTTTCTTGCTTGCACTAGGCAGTAGCTTTGTAACCAATCCTAAATGAGTTACATAAATTCTTTCCTCCATTCAATGCATTCTCTACAACTAGCCACAGTGATGTCATTAAAATGTACCTCTCAAAGGCACTTCCTAGATTAAAACTATTTCATGGCATTAAGACAAGTTCAAATTCTTAATTGGCCTTTATAGCATGGCCTACCTCTGAAGTTTTGCTCCGTTCTATCCTTGTTCATTTTAGAATCACATTAACCTTCTTTCAGGTTCTCCAAAGCACCTAACTTCTTATCTTATTAACTTAGGACTTTTTCTAGGCTGTTCCCTTCTCCTGGAATAAACTTCCCTCATTGCTTCATGCAGCTCACTCCGTCTCAGAGATCACAGATAACGTATTTTAGAACACCTTTCCTACATGCCCTTGACCAGTTTAAATTTCTTTATTTTATTCATTCATATCATTCTACAATGGCCATCCTTTGCACACATTATAAAAATTATTACTTGGGTAACTATAAACTAATATCTGCTTTGTCTTAGACTACAAGTTCCATACATCTACAGTATCTACTAGAGAGTTTGGTACATAGTAGCTCATTCATATTAATTGGAAAAATGATAAAACAACTATATTCTAGGATAGTATTCAATTTGACTCACTACTAAGAAGTGCATGTACCTTTACTATGAAGTATTATCTGTTAAAAAGATTAGAAGTACACAGGACATATGGTCCTTATACATTTTAGAAATGGAATGACAGAGGTTAGAGCTCTGTAATTACATCAAAAGAAAATGAAATATATGACAGATTTGAAGAAAATGGAAGAGAGGATATAAAGCAAATTTACAATTATTGTTATTAGAAATTACATTATACTCTACTGCTACATAGCAAATAAAAATCTCAGTCTTTCTTATAGCACACCCTAAATTAAAGGAATTACAGCCTTTATAAGGTAAAATATGCATCCACTGGTGG
>NW_007735006.1:69022-71404 GCF_000696425.1 Galeopterus variegatus
TGCTACATAGCAAATAAAAATCTCAGTCTTTCTTATAGCACACCCTAAATTAAAGGAATTACAGCCTTTATAAGGTAAAATATGCATCCACTGGTGGATGGGATTATACTCCAGCTGATAAAATATTGTGTAGCACATTCAAGATCCTAAAACTCTTTGGCCACAAAACATCTAAAATTGCTAGAATCATTTAAGATAACTTTCAAAATTAATTAAAGATGTTGAAAGAAAGGAAAGGAAGGTCATAGCTGAGACCCAGTGTGAAGCTTGAATTTCATTCCAGGAAGGTAAACCAGCACTGAGTCATTGCACACTCAAAGAACTTTGAATTTGGGAAAGCACTATGGAATGGGTGAACAGGGAGGGAAACTGATTGAGGGCTCAGACTGTGGAAAAAAGAGGTAAAAGTAAGAAAGCCAGCCTAGCAGAAGCAGACAGCAAGAGAAAAAAATGTCTGTCTCAACCTCGATTTTTGCAGGAGATTAAAATAAATGCTTCCCTAAGAAGGGTTTGGCTGGTCATGGCATTCANTCTATCCTTGTTCATTTTAGAATCACATTAACCTTCTTTCAGGTTCTCCAAAGCACCTAACGTCTTATCTTATTAACTTAGGACTTTTTCTAGGCTGTTCCCTTCTCCTGGAATAAACTTCCATCACTTCTTCATGCAGCTCACTCCCTCTCAGAGATCACAGATAACGTATTATATTTTAGAACACCTTTCCTACATGCCCTTGACCAGTTTAAATTTCTTTATTTTATTCATTCATATCATTCTACAATGTCCATCCATTGCACACATTATAAAAATTATTACTTGGGTAACTATAAACTAACATCTGCTTTGTCTTAGACTACAAGTTCCATATATCTACAGTATCTAGTGGAGAGATTGGTACATAGTAGCTCACACATATTAAATGGAAAAAAAGATAAAATAACTATATTCTAGAATTATATTCAATTTGACCTACTAGTAAGAAGTACATGTACCTTTACTATGAAGTATTATCTGTTAAAAAGATTAGAAGTACACAGGACATATGGTCCTTATACATTTTAGTAATGGAATGACAGAGGTTAGAGCTCTGTAATTACATCAAAAGAAAATGAAATACATAACAGATTTGAAGAAAATGGAAGAGAGGACATAAAGTAAATTTACAATTATTGTTATTAGAAATTACATTATACTTGGGCCGGCCCAGTGGTGCACTGCTACAGTGCGCCACTTGGGAGCGTGTCGGCGCTCCCGCTGAGGGTTCGGATCCCACGTACAGACCGGCCGCTCACTGGCTGAGCGAGNGTCATGAAAAAAGACAAGAAGGAAAAAAAAAAAAAAAGAAAGAAATTACATTATACTGTATTGCTACATAGCAAACAAAAATCTCAGTCTTTCTTATAGCACACCCCAAATTAAAGGAATTATAGCCATTTATAAGGGAAAATGTGCATCCACTGGTGGATCGGATTATACTCCAGCTGATAAAATATTGTGTAGGACATTCAAGATCCTAAAACTCTTTGGCCACAAAACATCTAAAATTGCTAGAATCATTTAAATTAATTAAAGATGTTGAAAGAAAGAAAAAGGTCATAGCTGAGACCCAGTGTGAAGCTTGAATTTCATTCCAGGAAGGTATACCAGCACTGAATCATTGCACACTCAAAGAACTTTGAATTTGGAAAAGCACTGTGGAATGGGTGAACAGGGAGGGAAACTGATTGAAGGCTCAAACTGTGGAAAAAAGAGGTAAGAGTAAGAAAGACAGCCTAGCAGAAGCAGACAGCAAGAGAAAAAAATGTCTGTCTCAACCTTGATTTTTGGAGGAGATTAAAATAAATGCTTCCCTAAGAAGGGTTTGGCTGGTCATGGCATTCATTGTATAATCCAACACATGGTGAGCATTGTCTTTTAATTTGCTGCTTAAGGGTGCAGGCTCAGGAACTTGGCAAAAGTAAACACAAACCTTTACCGAAAAAAAGTACCTTGAAAAAGACCACACTGAATTCTAACAGAAAGATTTTAAGATAAGAACTTTAAAAAATCACGAAACACAAAACAAAACAAACAAAAAATCCAGGATATATCAAAGTTACCAGAAAAAAAACAACAAAAAAAAAATAGCATTACAAATATTAAATATTTGGGAAATATTGGATAGATGCTATAAGATACTCACATTTAATATGTTTAAAGAAATAAAACCACGAATCAAAAAGTGAGATAGCACAAGACACTACAAAATGAAGTCATATTAGAAAAAAAACTGAAGTTTTAGAAAAGAAAAATAAAATAATTAAAACTAAAGCTTAATGGAAAAGATAAATAGCATGTCCACCTCTGAATTTATATACATTTGCACCTTGGGGCACGTCTTAC
>NW_007735006.1:72404-75598 GCF_000696425.1 Galeopterus variegatus
ATTAAAACTAAAGCTTAATGGAAAAGATAAATAGCATGTCCACCTCTGAATTTATATACATTCGCACCTTGGGGCACGTCTTACACACAAAGTAGATGACATGGCTCAGGGCTCATACCTACACCCACTGGGAAGATTTGACCTCTCCACTGTCTTTCAAAGCCCTCCCTGGTTGTGATTGTTATGCAACTATCATCCATTTTTGGCCTGCCCAATATACCAAGCCAATCTCTCTATAAATACAGCTTAAGATTTTTCATCCTCTTTCAGCTGCTAAACAGAACCCCCATATAGTCACATGAGATTCTAGGTTACCTGCTCATCTGCCCATGAAGCTTACTTGTGCCCTTTTGGTCCTGCTCGGGTTTGAATCTATGCATATCATTTTCAATTTATGATGCACTGTTTCTGGGGAAGTCTAATTTTATGACATAAGAGGATAAACAGAACTCAAATTGTAACGGGCAATTACAAAAAGCACAGTCACTTGGTGAGATATGGTCAAAAATTCCATCTCTGCCAGGGATGAGTAAAAGACAGAATCTTTTTTTCTTTGCTGTGAATGGTATGGCTCTACTTCTGCATTATGATTCTCCACTGGGACATGCCATGAGCTCACTCTAACATCATTGAGTCTGATAGTTTGCATGGCCCAAATGGCAGAACTGCTTGCATACATCATGGACATAAGTCTCATCAAAGCTGTCATAATTCCATGCCACTTGATATATGGGCTGAGCCCTAGGTCTGGAATTGTAACTATATGAGTGACGCGTTGCCACAGAACTTAAAGAGGCACCTGCCAGACATTTTGCTTTTTTCTTTCTGGTAGGAAGTACGAGATGCACAAATTTGTCTTATATTTTGCAAAGGATATCTTGCATGCCTTTGACTGAAATGGCACTTTACCAAGTCTCCAAGGAGTTTACCTCCATTCTCTGGAGTGCATGTGTCATAACGAGACCACCAGCATTAGAGACACCTTTTGCTCATCCTGCCCGATCAGCGTAATTCCATTGATGATCAGTGAGATGCTCAGTGGAATGGCCAGGCAGTTGACTCTTTTGACTATTTTATTAGAGAGAACAAGAGAATTAACATGGTGCTGAGGCAAAACTATGAATACTGTCATTCCAAATGAGTGCAAATAACTATTTCTGACCTTGTTTCCCAATTAGATGGAAAATGATGCATTCATTTATAGTTCTTGCCTGGTTGTTAAATTCCATATAGTGAAAAAGTTCTGTCAATGTATACTTGCTTGTGAAATATTACTTTCAACTCCCCTTGATCAAACACTCTCAATCCAATATTAAGAGGACAAAACTTACAGAATTGTGGAATGAGGACATCCATAAATCCACCTCTATCAAGCAACAAAATCAAAAGCAAAATGTTAAACTCAATTTTTACAGACTTTTGGAAATTAACCAAAGGCTTTCAAATATGAGAAGCATCTACTCAAGAAAAACTTCTGAGAAGAAGCACACTGTGCTGGAAACTCCTCAGAGAACCCCTTCTCCTGATTATTGTCTTGCTTCTCCCTGGAAGAACTCCATTAGCAGGATTGTCATTATTTGACCTGACTTAGTGCTCACTCAACGATTGATAAACCACTATCTCCAGAGCATGAGTCGGAAACAATCAGTGGTTATTTAACATCACAGGTGCCTAAGGCTACAGTGACAGTGCAAGCAAATAAGAGTCTGGCTAAAATTTAAAAGGAATGTCTGGGGAACAAACTATCCATAGGTTGCTTGAAAAACTTTTGACATATTTCTGGAAATATAAAATCCTTCACACATGTACAGGGATGTGTGTGTGTGTGCTCAGAAAAAAACACAGAGTTCACACTCTCTTAATTATGGTTCACATAGGCCCCAAATAAGCAGGAATTAAACACTGAGAGTTGCAAACTGTGTGACTGTTGAAAGCGAACTTCAACACACACACACAGCTCCTCAGTAAAGAGTGAGAAATATATAAGTTGAAAGCATTTGTGGAAATGTCTGACCAATCAATAACTGACCAACACACTAAATGCACAGAGACTTCAGTGGCTCTACACTACAAGGAGAACAAGCTACATAGATTAGTCAAGGAAAGTGAATGAACACACAAGCAACAACAACAAAACAGCAAACACAAGGGAGGGCAGGCGAATCTGATTTGTAGAATCATCAGAAATTATTTAAAATATTTAGTTTTTAACCAAAAGTTTTAAGGACAAAGGGACAGAAAAACATGGCCCATAAACAGGAAAATACAAAGAAGTCAATAGACACTATCCCTGGAGTAGCCCACAAATAAAAGCCAGGTCCACATGAATTCACTGCTAGATTCCACCAAACGCTTAAAGAAGAATTAATACCAATCTTTTACAAAACATGAATTCACTGCTAGATTCGGTCCACATGAATTCACTGCTAGATTCCACCAAACGCTTAAAGAAGAATTAATACCAATCTTTTACAAATTATTCCAAAATAGAGAAGAAAAGAAAACATTTCCCAGCTGGCAATTATCACCCTGATACTAAGACCAGACAAAGACATCACTAGAAAAGAAAACCACAGACCAATATTTGTTATAAATATAAATGTAAAAGTCCTCAACAAAATACTATGGTCTGAATCCAACCACATATAAGAAGGATTATACACCATGTTATATTGGGATTTATCCCATAAATGAAAGGTTGGTTTAGCTCATGAAATTCAGTTAATATAATACACAATATTAAGAAAATAAAGGATAAAAATGAAAAGAAGACCTCAATAGATGCAGACAACCTTTTGACAAAATTCAACACTCATGATAGAAGCACACCACAAATCAGGAATGAGAGGGAACACACTTGCCTCAGTTCATTTTAAGCTGCTCTAACAGAATCCCACAGACTGGGTAATTTATGTGTATAATGAACAAAAATGTATTTGACTCATGGTCTGAGAGTTGGGAATTATGAGGTCCAGGGGTCACATCTAGCTAGGGTCTTCTTGCTGTCATCCCATGACAGTAGTCATCACATGGGCAAGAAAGTGAACATGAGAGAAAAGAATGGGCCTAACTTGCTTTTATAACAAACCCACTTCCACAATATCCACATTAATCCACTTATGAGGACAGAACCCGCCTGACCTTACCAACTCTTAAAGGTTCTACCTCCCAATGCTGTTGCATTTGGAATTAAA
>NW_007735006.1:75739-77020 GCF_000696425.1 Galeopterus variegatus
GCTTTTATAACAAACCCACTTCCACAATATCCACATTAATCCACTTATGAGGACAGAACCCTCCTGACCTTACCAACTCTTAAAGGCTCTACCTCACAATGCTGTTGCATTTGGAATTAAATTTTCAGCACATGAAATTTGGGAGACACATTGAAACAATAGCAGTCCTCAACCTGACATAAAGTATATATTAAAAAGTCAAAGGCAAAGGAGATCCTGCTATTTGTGACAACATATGAACCTGGAGGACGTTATGCTAGGTTAAATAAGCCATACACAGAAAGACAAATACTGCATGATCTCTTTTATGCGTAAAAATCTTTTTTAAAAATGTTAAGTTTACAGAAACAGAGAGTAGAAACCAGGGTTGGGAGTAAGGGAAAATAGAAAGATTTAGGTCAAATGGTACAAAGTCACAATTATGTAGGATAAATATATCTAGAGATATAAAGTACAGCACAAGGACTACAGTTAATAATATTTTATTTTGTTCTGAGAGTAGATTTTAGGTACTCTTACAACAGCAAAANAACAATACATCCATTTGATCTAGTATATGTTAGCTTCAGTGAGACGGAGAAAAGGGAGAGACAGGAGCCAGATGCTATTTCAGCCAAGAAGCTTTATTCCACCAACACAGAGAGGAGACTGAATCCAATTAGTTCCCCTGAACAAATGAAAGCAGAAGGTATATAAGACTTTGAGGATTCTGGCAGAGTAACGGGAAATTTTGAAATCAGTGGTATGCAACGCGACACAGTACTTGTGGTTCACATACATCTGGTTGGTTAGGGCATAGGCTTCTGATTAGTGTCTCCACTGTATCAGTACAAAGCAGTCCTCCCAGCCCAGCCCGAAGCCTGCTACCCCAGCCCACAGGATGTTCCTTTGATGATACCAGTCATGTTTACCCCTTCCCAGGAGAAGAATTTCATTGACCAGTTCCTGGATCAGAAAAGGGAAAGGGGAGGAGGAGGAGGGTGGAAAGTTGCTTAACATGGCTGTGTTGATGTTAAGCCAGCCATGAGGTCTAATAGTATATAGAAAATTCTAAGAAATCCACTGAGAAACCTCTTAGAACTAATAATAAAATTCAGCAAGGTTACAAGATACAAAATCAATACAAAATCAAATTTTTATATACTGTCAATAAACAATCCAAAAATAAACTTAGAGAATAATTCCATTTACAATAGAATCAAAAAGAATAAAAAATCATTAGAAATACATTTCATCGGGCCGGCCTGGTGGCGCACTGCGCTAGTGCGCCGCTTGGGAAGC
>NW_007735006.1:78816-79967 GCF_000696425.1 Galeopterus variegatus
AGAAACTGTAAGCAATAAATGTTGTTTTTCTTTATAAATCACCCAGTTTCAGGTATTTTGTAATAAGCAACGTAAACGGACTAATACACCCAATAAGGCTGTAAAAAATACCCAATTCTAAAATTGGATAATATCCTGCCAGGACATGAAAGCTAATTCTTGCAACTGCTTCAGTGTATGTCTCTTTCCCTTAGTAGGCCTAGTATGTCCCACAGATTTTACTGAAATTTTACTCTAGGTATCATACTGGAGAGGAAGTTGGGCCAGGTCTAAACAGTCACATGTTTCCTTGTAGGAGAGAGACCTCTGAAGCTTCTTCGAGCACGGCAAAGTTCTAGGTTTTACTAAAGTAAGGGAGTCTGGAGAGCCAAAGTCGTATGTACTCATCCCATATTTCGGAATTCTATATTTTCCCTGCTGAGCCAGGATAGATTAGGGACTTGCCCTAGGGAGGCTGCTCATGGAAATTCAAGCCAAGCAGACAAGCAGCAGTANTGAGGGTTGCGATCCGTTGCCGGACATGGAAAAAGACAAAAAAAAAAAAAAGAAAGAAAAAGAAATACATTTCATGAAAGAAGCACATGACTTGTACACTGAAAACCACAAATTAACAAATTTTGAAAGAAATTAAGTATCTAAATAAGTGAGTAGACAATCCATACATTTCAATCCACACGCATTTATATAAAATGTCCAGAATAGGCAAATCTTTAGAGACAGAAAGTAGATTAATGGTTGCCTAGGGCTGCTGGGAGTGGAACAAAAATGTGGTCTTTTGTGACTGCTTCTTTTATTGTGCTGAATGTTTTCAAGATTCATCCACATTGCAGCAGATATCAATAATTGATGCTAAATGATATTCCACTGTATAGGTATACCAATAAAAAGTGTCTGCTAAAGGATGAGGAATTTCTCTTTGAGGATTATAACAATATTCTAAAATTAGATCGTGATTGTTGCACAACTCTGTGAATATACTAAGAACCACCTAAATTTATACTTAACATAGATGAATTTTAAAGTATGTTAATTCTATCCCAGTGTAATGGGTTGAATTATGTCTCCCCAAAACTCCCTGAAGCTTGAAAACTCCCCAAGTTTTATGTATTAGAAACTTAGCTCCCACTGTGACTGTTAAGAGGGTGGGAAAT
>NW_007735006.1:81714-82239 GCF_000696425.1 Galeopterus variegatus
AAAAAATCTTCACTCTATACATTCACAATTTGTGCATCTTACATTTAACCTTTGCATGTTATTTCTCATATAATAAAACTAATTAATAATACATTTATAAAAAAATAACAACAAAAACAAGTAAATTGGCTTAAAATAATGTTTGGAATGATATCTTTTAACAGTATTCACAATAAAAGAAAAAATTTTATGCATTGTGGAAACAATATTAATTACTACAGCAAAGTATCTTGCTTTGTTTTTTTACCATACACCTATTCTCCTCCCACCCCATGGGGAATTTCTAGCCAGCTATAAGTTCTTATAGCCAGTGTCTAATAATATTCTCCAAGGTCAAAGCAGGCCTGGGGGAAGGCCTAGATTGGCTGGATTTAAAAGATACCTTGTTTTTTGCATTTGCTGTGTATACTCTTCTTCTTTTGTACTTTTGTGTGCCGTATTTGTATCTAATTTTACCTTGTGTGTAAAAGTTAAAATGGCCATGCAATATTATTAATAGTATTCTCTAGTTCACTATTTTTTTTT
>NW_007735006.1:84449-84785 GCF_000696425.1 Galeopterus variegatus
TTTTTAAGCTAGAAATACTATTTCTTAAATTACAAATAAAATAGCTCAGTTTGCCAAAATTAAAAACATAAAACATATAAAGAAGAAAATAAAAACCATCCCAGAGGAAGGGGTTTTTCATTATCAGGGTTTGGAGAAGTGTAACCTATACAGTCCCAATTAGGTCACAATCTAGTTGGTTGCTCATACATTGCTCCAGGAAACAACCACCCATCATTAAAATATGGAAGTGGCAGTGAGCAAAACCCACAAAATTTTCAGGCAAGAAAACATAACCCAAACATTTCATACTAGAAAAGCTGCCACTCAAATTAAAGATTTATAGACAGATAATTT
>NW_007735007.1:0-738 GCF_000696425.1 Galeopterus variegatus
GTGACCCATGTAGCAGGAGCAGGGCCACCATCTGGAAGCACGAGAATCCCCTGGGGAGATTGTTAAAAAGAGACATCCTACACCTCTTCCAGTGACCATATTCTGTATTGTGATGAAAGACCTTTGCATCAGTAGTTTTTAAAGCCCTCCAGGTGATTTTAGGCTGTGACTCATTGATTACTCCAAGCCTCTTATTTACCATTTGAGAAAAACTAAGGCACAGATAGAAGATGGTGGGGTAGGAAGCTTCAGGAGTCTGTCCCTTTAGCAAAACAACAATTGAGCTGTCAAGAACTATCATAAGCAACTATTCTGTAACATTGGAGTCCAGTTGAACCCTTGCAGTGTCCAAGGGTGAGCTTGATGAAGAGGCTGGTAAATTTTGGTGAATTTCAGTATTTTATGTAGCAGCTACTATTTTCCATCTCTAAGCCCTGTGGNCAGAGAGAAATAACTCAAGGAAATCAGGAAAACAATTTGTAAACAAAATGTGAATATCAATAAAAAAAATTATAAAAAAAAAGGAGCCAAAGAGAAGTTCTGGAACTGAAAAGTACAATAACTGAAATGCAAAAACTCACTAGGTGGTTTCAACAGTAGATGTGAGCAGGCAGAAGAAAGGACCAGAAAACTTGACAATAAGACATTAAAATTATTAAGTCTGAGGAGCAGAAAGAAAAAAAATGAAAAGAAAATAAACAACATGAATAACTCATGGGACACTATCAATCATGCCAA
>NW_007735007.1:6152-6867 GCF_000696425.1 Galeopterus variegatus
TCAATCAGTTTCCAACACTGCCACATTGGGGATCAAAATTCCACATGAGTTTTAGAGGGGAAAACACATCCAAAGTCCATCACTGACTGACCTCAGAGTTAACAAGACAGAATATTCAGCACCCACACACAGCAAGGAATACAAACTTTGCAAACATAGTTTGAAAAAGCTGCAAGTGGTTGGCTCCAGATCCCAATAAGCAAAAATCAGCATCCCTGAGAAGTGGGAGAATTAGATTTCCAGAGTTACCAAAACTTAAGACTTAGAATGTCCGCCTCTTAAAGTAAAATTACAAAACATACAAAGAAAGTATGGCTCATTCACATGAAAAAGGAATTTGGCATCAGAGTTATTAGCCAGAGTCAAAAAATTATATGTAAAATCAACTGTCTTCCATATGTTTAATGAGCTGAAGAAAACCAGAGAGAAATAACTCAAGGAAATCAGGAAAACAATTTGTAAACAAAATGTGAATATCAATTAAAAAAATTATTAAAAAAAGGGGCCAAAGAGAAGTTCTGGAGCTGAAAAGTACAATAACTGAAATGCAAAAACTCACTAGATGGGTTCAACAGTAGATGTGAGCAGGCAGAAGAAAGGACCACAAAACTTGACAATAAGACATTAAAATTATTAAGTCTGAGGAGCAGAAAGAAAAAAATGAAAAGAAAATAAACAACATGAATAACTCATGGGACACTATCAATCATGCCAA
>NW_007735007.1:7564-8868 GCF_000696425.1 Galeopterus variegatus
ATTCGGTATATAACAAAACTATCCTTCAAGAATAAAGGAGAAATAGAACATTTTCAGATAAACAAAAGCTGAGAGACCTGCCCTACAAGAAGTACTGAAAGGAAGTCTTTCAGGCTGAAATGAAAGGACACTAGACAGTAACTTGAAGCCATAAGGAAAAAAAATAAGAAAGAACACAGGTAAAAATAACTACACAGATAAATATAAAAGGCAGTATTATTATACTTTAGGTTTGGTTTATAATTTCTCTCTTTTTCCTATATTATTTAAAAGCTAAGTGCATAAAATAATAATTATAAATCTGTGTTAACGGACATACAGTGTATGAAGATGTAATGTGTGACAATAACAATATAAAGGGGAAGGCAATGGAGATAATTATGAGCAGAGTGTTTGTATACTATTGAAACTAAGTTGATACTATTCAAAATAGGTTGTTATAAGTTTAAGATAAATAGGATAAATAGGTGTTTAAATTTAAACTAGTTTTAACTAGTTTAAGCTTTTTTTTTTTTTGCAACTGGCTGGTACAGGGATCTGAACCTGTGACATTGATGTTATAAGGCTGCACTCTAGCCAACTGAACTAACTGGCCAGTCCATTAGTTTAAGTTTAACCAGGTGTTCCCAATTACCACTGAGAAAATAACTAAAAATATATACAATGAAAGAGTGAAGAAGGGAATCAAAATGGAACAGTACAAAAAAAACAACTAAAAAAGTAGTAATGGGGGGAGTGAGGAACAAAAAAGGTACAGCACAGAAAACAAAAGCTAAATGGTTGATTAAATCTTCTTTATCATTAATCACATAAACTCCTATGAAAAGGCAGAGATTAGATTAGTTTTTTAATTAAAAAAAAGCCTCATCCATCTATATGCTGTCTACAAGAGATTCACTTAGAGTATAAAAACACAAAGAAGTTGAAAGTAAAAGGATCGAAAAATGAATGTATTCCATGCAAATAATAGGCAAAGAGAGCTGGGGTGGCTATTTTATTTCAGACAAAATAGATTTTAAATAAAAAAGTTTATAAGAGACCAAAAAGAATAATTGGAGATTTCAATACTCTGCTTTCAATCATGGGTAGAACAACCAGACAGAAGAACAATAATGAAATAGAAAACTTGAACAAATTATAAATCAATTAGACTTAACAGACACATACAGAACATTCCACCCAACAACAGCAGATCATGCATTCTTCTCAAGTGCATATGGAATATTCTCCAGGATAGTCCACATGTTAGAACAAGAAGCAAGATTCACATAACTGAAAAATATTGAAATCATACAAAGTATCTT
>NW_007735007.1:9653-11691 GCF_000696425.1 Galeopterus variegatus
TCCTAAAACAACTAGATAAAGAACAGCAAATTAAGTTGAAAGCTGTCAGAAAGAAAAAATAATAAAGTATACAGTGCAAACAAGTGAAATAGAGAAGAGAAAAAAACCCAGAAAAATTAATGAAACCAAAAGTTGTTTATTTTAAAAGATCAACAAAATTTATAAGCCTTTAGCTAGGCTGACAAAGGAAAAAAAGAGAGAAGATGAACTATTAATTCAGAAACAAGAGTGGGAACATTACTACTGGGGATTTTCCAGAAATAAAAAGGATTATAGGAGACCAATAAGAACATTTGTATGACAACAAATTGAATAACCTAGATGAAATTAAGAAATTCTTGGAAACACACAAACTACCAAAATTTACTCCAGAAGAAATAGAAAATCTGAATAGACATGTAACAAGTAAGAAGACTGAATCAGTAATCGTAAAACTTCCCAGCAGAGAAAGCCCAGGATCTGGTAGGTACACTGGTGAAATCTACAAAACATATAAACAAGAAATAACACCAATCCTTCTCAAACTCTTCCAAAAAATTGAAGAAAAGGAAACATTTTCTAACTCATTCTAAAAGGCCAGTATTACCCGATACCAAAGGCAGACAGAGACACTACAAGAAAACTACAAACCAACATCCTTTATACATATAAATGCAAAAATCCCCAATAATATTAGCGAACTAAATCCAGTATCCTATTAAAAGGATTATATACCAAACAAAGTGGGATTTATTCCTGGAATGTAAGGATGGTTCAACATACAAAAATGAATCAATATAATGCACCATATTAACAGAATGAAGGAAAAAATCCATATTATCTCAATTGATGCAGATAAAGCATTTGACAAAATTCAACATCCTTTAGTGATAACACTCAACAAACTAGAAATAGAAGGAAACTACCTCAACATAATGAAGGCCTATATGAAAAGCCCACAGATAACATCATACTCAATGATAAAAGACTAAAAGCTTTTCTCTAAGATCAGAAACACGACAAAGATGCCTGCTCACACCATTTCTATTAAACATAGTAACAGAAAGTTCTAGCCAGAGTAATTAGGCAAGACAAAGAAATGAGACATCCAGATTAGGAGGGAAGAAGTAAAATGATCTCTGTTTGTAGATGATTTGATCTTTTATGTTGAAAATGGTATAGACCTCATGCAAAAAACCTGTTAGAACTAATAAGCAAATTCAGCAAAGTTGCAGGATACAAATCAACAAGCAAAAATCAGTTGTGTTTCCATACACTAACAATGAACAATCTGAAAAGAAAATTAAGAAAATAATTTTATTTGCAATGGTACCCAAAACAATAAAATACTTTGGAATAAACTTAGCAAAGGAAGTGAAAGACTTGTACACTGAAAACTATAAAACATTGCTGAGAAAAACTAGACATACAGATAAAGACATCTCATGTTCATGGATTGGAAGACTTATATTGTAAAAATGTCAAAACTGCCCAAATTCTGCAGATTCAGTGCAATCCCTGTAAAAATCCAAAAATTTTTTTTCAGAAATAGAAAAATACACTCTAATTCATATGGAATCTCACGTGACCCTGGGTAGTCAAAACAGTCTGGAAAAAGAATAAAGTCAGAGAAATCTCTTTCTCATTTCAAAACTTACTGCAAAACACAGTTATTGAAACAATGTGGTACTGGCATAAGGCTAGACATACAGACCAATGGAATAGAATAAGAAGTCCAGAAAGAAACGCACACATTTATGGTCAATTGACTTTTGACAAGGGTGCCAAGGGAAGATAACAATCTCTTTAACAAATGGTCCTGGGAAATATTCACATGCATAAGAAGAAGCTGGACCCTTACCTTACACCATATACAAAAATTAAAACTTAGGGGCCGGCCCGTGGCTCACTCGGGAGAGTGCGGTGCTGATAACACCAAGGCCCCGGGTTCAGATCCCATATAGGGATGGCCGGTTCGCTCACTGGCTGAGCGTGGTGCTGACAACACCAAGTCAAGGGTTAAGATCCCCTTACCGGTCATCTTAAAAAAAAAAAAAAA
>NW_007735007.1:12331-13733 GCF_000696425.1 Galeopterus variegatus
GTGGCTCACTCGGGAGAGTGCGGTGCTGATAACACCAAGGCCCCGGGTTCAGATCCCATATAGGGATGGCCGGTTCGCTCACTGGCTGAGCGTGGTGCTGACAACACCAAGTCAAGGGTTAAGATCCCCTTACCGGTCATCTTAAAAAAAAAAAAAAAATTAAAACTTAAAGTCAAGGATCTAAATTTATGAGCTAAAACTATTAAACTTCAGAAGTAAACATAGGTGAAAATCTTCATTGGATTTATGAGCTAAAACTATTAAACTTCAGAAGTAAACATAGGTGAAAATCTCACCTTGGATTAGGCAATGGTTTTTTAAGTTTGAAATTAAAAGCATAGACAACAAGAGAAAAAAAATACATAAATTGAGCATTATCAAAATTAAAAACTTGTGCATCAAAGGCATTTCTCTCATAGAATGAGAGAAAACATTTACAAATCATATATCCTATAAGAGATTAATATCCAGAATATATACTACTCAACAACAGAACAAACAACTCAATCAAAATCAGCAAAGGATTTGAATAGACATTTTCCAAAGAAGATATACAAATGACTAAGAAGCACATAAGATGCTCAGCATCATTAGTCATTAGGGAAATGCAAAATACCACCACTTCACACCTATTAGAATGGCTATTATTAAAAAAGGAAAATAACAGGTGTTGGCAAGGGTGAAGGAAATTGGAACCTTTGTGCATTTCTGTAGGGAATGTGAAACGGTGCAGTTGTTGTGGAAAACAGTTTGACAGTTCCTCAGAATATTAAACATAGAATTACCATATGATGCAACAATTCCACTTCTAGATATATACCCACTAGAATTGAAAATGGGAGCTCAAACTGATACTTTACATCAATGTTCATAGCAGTGTAATTCACAAAGAAAAGAGTGGAAACAACCCAAATGTCCATCAACAGATGAATGGATAAACAATATGTGTCATAGACACACAATGGAATGTTATTATTCATAAAAAGGAACAAAATTCTGATACATGATACAACAGAGATGAACTTCCAAGACATTATGCTAAGTGAAAAAAGCAAGACACAAAAGCACAAATATTGTATGATGCTACTTATATCTGAAATAGGTAAATTCATAGGAACATAAAGTAGAACAGAAGTTACCAGGGGCTAGGGGATAGAAGAATGGGAGTTATTGCTTAATGGGTATGTTAGTCCATTTTGTGCTGTTATAACAGAATACCATAGACTGGGTAATTTATAATGAACTGAAATTTATTGGCTCCTGATTCTGGAGGCTGGAAAGTACAAGATTGAGTGGCTGGCATCTAGCAAAGGCCTTCTTGTTGTATCATCTCATGGCAGAAGGTTGAAGGGAGAGAGAGAGAGAATGTGCAAGCAGGGGTTGAACTTGTCTTTTTTTTTTT
>NW_007735007.1:15665-16499 GCF_000696425.1 Galeopterus variegatus
TCTGTGGGTTAGCAAAGAAAACCTGGAAGGGGAGTAAACGTACTGCTTCCCAGGTAGAAACCTGAAAGCTTTAAAAGGGAAGGAGAACTTAGTCTGTTTCAAAAAAATGGAATGCTGAAATATTAGCAACAGTTTTATAAACCAAGAGCTTTCTGACCTTATAAAGTCTGTTGTGCTTTATTTCTACCCCCACCGTCTTCCCTCCATTTTTATGGGTCATCTCAGGGAAAGTCCTATAGTTGGGTCAGAATGATAACAGGAGCAAAAAGGAAAATTATGAACTAAATATCACGGGATCTGGGGCAAAGTTTGTAGCCATCTCTCTGTAATGGGCAATGTTTACTGCCCAGGATATCTTGAATAATCAGTTTTCTAGAAATGATTTAGTAGTTGGAGTTTCCCTCCCCGAGACAAGGCATTTTAGAGCACAATGTCCCATATCCATTGAGTTTGTATCATTCATTCACTGTGTTCATGGACCACTTAAGGTGCTCACAGCACAAAAGATGTCAGTCCTGCATTGCTGATACTAACACGCCTTTGTTTGCTTCCCTTGAGATGAAATTCTACATGAAGTGTTTTCCAAAGCTCCAAACGATGCACCACTTGGTGAAACGGCAGCAGCAGGCAGATCAGGTACAAACAGAGACATGAAAGAAAGCAAGTATCTGTCATTAGAACTCTAAGTGCTCACATTTCTATAGGCCTGTGTATGGTGTTAGATGTACTTGAACATTGTTTAAAACAGCAGCTGGTGAGGCAAAACCAAATTGGGATGTAAGGAAAGTACTGCTTGAAATCCTCTCTATAACCTTCCACCAACTATAGAGTCTA
>NW_007735007.1:18295-20384 GCF_000696425.1 Galeopterus variegatus
CAGTGCGCCACCAGGCCGGCCCCTTGCTTGAGTATTTTTAAGATCAGGAATGGGTGTTGAATTTTGCAAAGGTCCTTTCAGCATCCATGGAGCTAATCATATGAATTTTCCCTTAAATCTATTAATATTTTGAACCAACCTTGCATGCCAAAATAAATCCCACTTGGCCAAAGTGAGGTTTGGTGAGTTCAGTCACTGTTCAGGAGTGTTGGGCCTGGGCATAGCTTTTACCTTGCTTTGGCATATCTGAACTATCACTCAGACTGGTGGGGGACTGGAAAGGAGCCTTGGGTTTCCTTTAGCCACCAAGGAAGCAGCAGGTTGCTGGTCCTTGTGTAGATATATAGACTAAGCCATGATTTATAGCTTTTAATTACTGGAACATGTGATAGTTGTTTCTCCATTTGTACTTTTTTTTTCTCTCAATTTTTATTGTGGTAAAAGACACATAACAAAAATTTTACCATCTTAATCATTTTTAAGTATATAGTTTAGTGTTATTAAATATAAATACATTCATAATGTTCTACAACCATCACCACCTTCCATCTCCATAGCTCTTCATTTTATGAAACTCCATACCCATTAAACAATAACTTCCCATTCCTTCCTGCCTGCATCCCCTGGTAANTGATCTAAAGAGTGAATATCCCTGTATTTTGGGGTGACCCCTGACATGTAGTGTCAGGAAGTCTCTGCCACTGTGGAGGCTGTTCAGAGGATTAGAATCAAATTTGCAAGTGGGGTTTATTTGTCCATTTCTGTTGCATATAACAAAATACTTGGAACTGGGTAATTTTTAAGAAAACAAAATTTATTAGTTACAGTTTCTGAGCCTAGGAAGTCCAAAGTCCAGTGAACATGTCTGGTGATGGCAGGGTATCACATTGCGAAAATGGCAGAGCAGAGAGCAGACACTATCCTCCTCATTCACTCTCTTTTAAAGCCCTCAGAGCCACACCTCTGGCCGCCATTTTTAATCCATTCCCTACTGCATGGTCCTACAATCCAATCACCTCTTCAAGGCCCCACCTTTCAATTACTGTAATAGGATTTCCCACCCTCTTAACACTGTCACAGTGGGGGTCAAGTTTTGGGGGGACACTCAGTCCAAGGCATGAGGTACTCTGTTCCTGATAACACATGCCCTGAGTGGTATAATAACTTTCTGCTTAACACACGTTATACTTCCACATGCATGACGTGGTTTGAAAGAGCCCGTGCCATCATGAACACTCTTTTCAATGGATAATGAGACAAGACCAAAAAGTGACCTGCCCCTGGCACACCATAGAAATGACAACAGTGAAGAACATACTCTCCACGCCCCCACCCAAGCAGCTTCATATTATTGAAAAAAAGTAGCACTTTGGGAATTCATACAGGTATTTGATCACAGGTAACAAAGGATAGAATTATGTATCAGGAATCTTCCCACCATGTATCGAAGTGCCCTGGGCAGGAGGGAGTGAGCTTTATGTTGGAATTTTGCATACAGATGTGCATTCTGATTCCTGAGAGGTTTCCCACAGCATCTGCCTAGTCTCCAGCCTCTGCAAGGAGCTATCGGGTGACATCCCTCTATACGCTGACATACTAACTTTCACACACAAACAAGTTTCCACGTACAAGTTGAAGTCTATATTACCGTTTCAACCTCAATTTTTAATTGGGCACAACATGCTTTTGTGTACTGAAAAAAACCTTTTCTCTTATTTTTTTTCCCCATCCCTTTCATCAAAGGAAACAGTGTTTCTTGGAATTCTCCTGAACCGGAATATTTCCTTGGCAGTGTGGATGAAATTTCCAATAATGGTAAATGCAAATGGGTAAAATTGGATTAATAGTAATAGTAATAGTTCTTTTTCTTCTTGCCTCAGTCCTAGGGAAAATGTCTCTAGGGTTTCCTAATTAAGATACTGGTAATAGGACTAATGTGAGTAAGAGATTATCTGTCTAACCTATGTATCTATCTTCTGTCATCTATCTATCCACACACATATACACACATACACACGTATATATGTATATATATATATATTCATATTGAGAATGTATCTGTTCATTTCTATTTGCTTGAGTATTTTTT
>NW_007735007.1:21554-24032 GCF_000696425.1 Galeopterus variegatus
ATTCATTCTTTGATGGACACTTTGGTTGCTTCCACATTTTAGCTATTGCTTCCATGTTTTACCTATTATGAATAATGCTGGTATGAACATGGGTGTACAAATATTTCTTTGAGACCTTGCTTTCAATTCTATTCTTTTGAATATATATCCTTAAGTGGAATTACTGGATCATATAGTAATTCTCTTTTTAATTTTTTGAGGAACTGACATACTGCTTTCTATAGTGGCTGTAACATTTTACATTCCCACTAACAGTGCACAGGGGTTCCGATTTCTCCACATCCTTGTCTACACTTATTATTGTCTGTTTTTTAAATAGTAGCTGTCCTAATGGGTGGGAGGTGGTATCTCATTGTAACTTTGATTTGCATTTCCCTAATGATTAGTGATTTGAGCATTTTTTTCATTTACTATTGGCTATTTATATATCTTCTTTGGAAAAATGTTTATTCAAGTCTTTTGCTCATTTTTGAATTGGGCTTTTTGTTGTTGTTCTTGTCAAGTGTTAGGAGTCTCTATATGTTCTGGATATTAATCCCTTATGTGATATATGGTTTGCAAATATTTTCTCCCATTGTGTGGGTTGTCTTTTTTCTCTATTGATATTGTCTTTTGAAGCACAAAATTTAAAAATTCTCATGAACTCCAATTTGTCTGTTTTTTCTCTGTTGCCTGTGCCTTTGGTGTCATATCCAAGAAATCATTGCCAAATTTGATGTTATGGAGCTTTTGCCCTTTTTTTTTTCCCTAGGAGTTTTACAGTATTCAGTCTTACATTTAGGCTTTTGACCAATTTTAAGTTAAGTTTTGTTTACAGTGTTAGATAAGGGACCAACTACATTCGTTTGCATGTAGATATCCATTTTTTCCCAGCCCCATTTGTTGACCCGTTTGTACTCTCATGCTGGTTTTTGAGAATGTTACGTGTGGCCTGCCCAGGAGTGTACATTATAGTGCCAGGACACCTCAGTCCCTGAATAATAAAGTGCAATTGTTCCTTACGTATAAGGATAGAAAGCTTACTTCCTAGCTTGATCTTTTGGTTTGGGAAACTATTTCTTTAGTTGATTACTTTCCTATGTATTCACGTTTAAACATTCATTTTTCATTCAGGAGGAAACTTTAGGAGGATGAAATTTTATTTTAACACCAGAATTAATTTAAAATCTCCCCTTTTCTTTGCAAACATTACTTTTTTATTTTTTAAAATTTATTATTATTAAGGCCGGCCCGTGGCTCACTCGGTAGAGTGTGGTGCTGATAACACCAAGGCCACGGGTNCCTTATGTGATATATGGTTTGCAAATATTTTCTCCCATTGTGTGGGTTGTCTTTTTTCTCTGTTGATATTGTCTTTTGAAGCACAAAATTTAAAAATTCTCATGAAGTCCAATTTGTCTATTTTTTCTCTGTTGCCTGTGCCTTTGGTGTCATATCCAAGAAATCATTGCCAAATTTGATGTTATGGAGCTTTTGCCCTTTTTTTTTTCCCTAGGAGTTTTACAGTATTCAGTCTTACATTTAGGCTTTTGACCCATTTTAAGTTAAGTTTTGTTTACAGTGTTAGATAAGGGACCAACTACATTCATTTGCATGTAGATATCCATTTTTTCCCAGCCCCATTTGTTGACCCTTTTGTACTCTCATGCTGGTTTTTGAGAATGTTACGTGTGGCCTGCCCAGGAGTGTACATTATAGTGCCAGGACACCTCAGTCCCTGAATAATAAAGTGCAATTGTTCCTTATGTATAAGGATAGAAAGCTTACTTCCTAGCTTGATCTTTTGGTTTGGGAAACTATTTCTTTAGTTGATTACTTTCCTATGTATTCACATTTAAACATTCATTTTTCATTCAGGAGGAAACTTTAGGAGGATGAAATTTTATTTTAACACCAGAATTAATTTAAAATCTCCCCTTTTCTTTGCAAACATTAGTTTTTTATTTTTTAAAATTTATTATTATTAAGGCCGGCCCCGTGGCTCACTCGGTAGAGTGTGGTGCTGATAACACCAAGGCCACAGGTTCGGATCCTATATAGGGATGGCTGGTTTGCTCACTGGCTGAACGTGGTGCCGACAACACCAGGCCAAGGGTTGACATCCCCTTTCCGGTCATCATTTTTAAAAAAAAAAAATTATTATTATTTTTACATTCTAAAATGTTGTGGCACAGTTTGGGGGAGGGGAAAAGAAAGGAGGAGGAGAGGAGAGGGAGGAATTAAGTGGGGAGGGGCTGGCCCACAACTGGCTCCTTCACTGACCTGGTTACAGGGGGCTGGGGGGCTTGGCCAAGGCCCACAGCATCCTCCCCATTCTGGTTTGTGAGCCCAGGGGGCTTCCAGTGGTGGCTCGGTTATCATGGGGCTGAATGTGGATGTTGAGGAGCATGGCAGAGGCCCTTCGCACCCCATCCTGGTTTGGGAGCCTGGGGGGCTTCCAGCAGCAGCTGGGTCATTGCTGGGCTGGGTGCAGGCATT
>NW_007735007.1:24426-25135 GCF_000696425.1 Galeopterus variegatus
AGGAGCCTGGGGGGCTTCAGCTGGGTCGGGGCTGGATTGGATGCAGGCATCGGGGGGGGCGGTGTGGCTGAGGCCCTCGGCCACTCCCCACCCTGCTGGGGAGCCCGGGGTGGCGGGGGCTTCTGGCGGCAGCTGGGCCTTTGTCGGTCTGGATGCTGGTGTTGGGGGCATGTGGCTGAGGCTCTCGGCCCCTCCCCACCCTGGCTTGGGATCTCCAGGGGCTTCCAGTTTTTCTAAGTTGTCTAGGTGTTTTTTGGTGGTGTTAGACCTTTACTGGTTAATTTCAGAACTTTGTCTCCGATCTGTGAGTTTTTTGTTTATTCTTTCAGCTCTGTGTCGGATTATTAGCTACTGCCATCACTTAAACTCTGCCCTGGAACTAATTTGTGGTCCTTTGATTACTTCTAAGATGGGGGCACTTCCTTGTGGGGACCAGCACTTGAGCCTTGTGGTTGAACTAAATTTCTGCTTTGCTACTGATTTTCTATGGAAGGCTTTTTGTGCAGCTCAGGTTTTAATTGTTGTTTAAGCACTTCTGGGTCTTGTGAAGTCCAGTACACCTGGGTCATGTGGAAACTTTGGTCTGGGCCTGAGTTTTTTCAGCAAACTGCACCCCCTGCAGTTCTATATTCCTGACTAGTTCCCACTGAATGGGCCTGTGCTGATTGGAGGGCAGATCAGCTGTCCTTGCTGTGCCCCAGTGTTCCCC
>NW_007735007.1:25528-37096 GCF_000696425.1 Galeopterus variegatus
GAATGGGCCTGTGCTGATTGGAGGGCAGATCAGCTGTCCTTGCTGTGCCCCAGTGTTCCCCTGGTGGGCTCGTCTTCCCCACCGCCTGCACTCCAAACACTTCCCATGGGGCAGACCATGCGCCAGTCCCTTGCAATGACTGACTGGCCTCTGAGTGGCTCCTTTTTTCAGTTGTCTGTGGCCCCTCACTCCTATTTGGGTCCATGGGAACCCTGTTAGTGGTCTTGCTGACCTGGGGTCCACCAAGGGCCTCTTCTCCCCTACAGATTCCAAGCAACATCATACAAAGGTCACAGCCGTGGCTTTTGCCAGCTCTTGCTCTGAGTGCTCACCAGGGCCAGTCTTGAAGTGGCCAGGGCTCATAACGGTCAGAGCAGTCCTTTCTTTCTCTCATTGTGGCTTCGCCCATCTTCATGAACTCTGTAGGTCTCTCCTCCTCCTTACCTGAGCTCTAGCTCCAGCTTGGTAGTCATTGCTTTTTAATAGTTGTAAATTGGTTGACTGTGGGAGAGGGTGATGCTGGGGACAGTCTATTCTGCCATCTTGATTGGAAGTCTGAAAACATTACCTTCTAATTAAATGTTGTATTCAGGGCTGTATATTTTTCCATTTAAATTTACTGGTAATCATTGTTGTAGTACATACACATTGTAGAAATGACCACAAGACAAATAATAACACTATCTGGTGCAGTCACTAGACTATATATCCCCAAGGATGAGGAGTTAGTGTCCAGCACACAGTAGGTGCTTAATAATATTTGCTAAATGAATAAACGTGTGAATAAATGAATGGCACATTTCACTGTAACAATAATAGTCACTATTGTGATGGTAAAATTAACATAGTGAGCACATACTGCTTGCCGGATGTGGAAGTTTTCAACTACATTATCTCATTCAATTCCCACAGCAGTCATATGGAGGTAGCATTATTATTATGCCTACATTTTACATATGTAGGAACTGAAGTTAAGTAACTTGCCCTGGGTCAAGCACCTAGTAGGAGACACGCTGGTCTTTGAACTCAGGATGGCTGTAAGAGATACCAGTTATGCTTGCATAATTTGTGTCTACCTTAAGGACACCTGGAAGAATTCTGAGACAGAGAGTTTCACAGATATCACATATAGCAATAATTCCCAGTTGCTTATGACTAGCTTTTCTAACTAGACCAAAGCGCCCAGTGTCCCTAAGGTGGGAAGCTCTGCCTCTGGTTGTTTTGCTTTCTACTGAATGGATTCCACTCGTGCTGATGATATGCTCAAAACATTGCCACTGCAGAACAGTGAGGGCACTATTTTCCCTTTCAAGTGTTCACCGTATGAAATAATTTCCAAATACAGAAGCTGACTGTAAGAACTTTCTGCCCCCCTGTTGTAACACTGGAGGGGAACAGGTGCCCTGCTGAGCTCAGGTCCCTTAGAACAAGCATGAATCACGTCTCAGACCTTTGTGGCAGATCCCAACCTGCCTTGTTGATAGATTTTTCGAAAACTTTTGCACGAAGCTAAAGATGACATCACCTTCTCCAAAGCTGTCCTTCAGAAATCATCTTTATTGATATTTTTCTTCCTCATAGGAGCTTAACTAGACGCTAGAC
Source organism: Galeopterus variegatus (assembly GCF_000696425.1). NCBI lineage: Eukaryota > Metazoa > Chordata > Mammalia > Dermoptera > Cynocephalidae > Galeopterus > Galeopterus variegatus. The sequence goes on from NW_007735007.1 coordinate 27,131, forward strand.
TGCTTTCTAAGTACAAAATGGGCTTGTCTTCCTCTGTCTTCCTGGACTCCAAGGTGTGCAGTGATCCGTCTAAACTAGGTTTGAAGTCAATTCCACGTTATATTTTTTTGGTAAAGAAAGGATAACATTACAAATTAGTCACATGTTTGTCTTGACAATCAGTGATGTTGGGTTTCTAGTTTCTTCAAAATTAGAAAAAATATGTAGACTTGGAAACTTCCCTTGAGTCTATAATGTTAGGTTGAATCATTTGAACTTACTATGTTTGTTGGCCAGAAATGGTCAAACATTTACAGTTTTATATGGCTCAACCTAGTATCTTGAAACCATTCAGGGGCCTCTGCTTAATGGTGCAGGTCACAACACAAGTTCCAGCTTCCGGCAGAGTGTATACGCTGCAGAAAGAGTGTTACTTCTCTCAATTCTCACGATTATTGAAGAAAACCAGAGTTGGTAGATTAAAATCCTCATGTTCATATTTATAAAGCAAATGTTTCCTTTGCTTGACTCTGTTCCTTGGAATTCTGTTCCTATTTTGATTTTTAAATATATCCACAAATTCTTTTCTACCTCTCCCTTCAAAAGGTGGGGTTCCCTGTGAGTGTGAGCTGGACTTAAGTGACTGGCTTCTGATGAATAGAACATGGCAGAAGTGTGTGCTACTTCATGGATTAGATCATAAAAGACATTGTTGTCTTGCTGTCTTGGATCATTCTGGTGAAAGTCAGCTGCCATGTTGTGAGGACACTCAAGCAGTCCTAAGGAGGGTCCCTGGTGGTAAGGAACTGAGCCCTCCTACCTACAGCCAGCAAGGAGGTGAGATCTTCTGCCAACTGCCTTATGAGTGTGCCATGTTGGAAGCAGACCTTCCAATGCTGGTCAGCTCTTAATTGACTGCAGTCTTGGCCAACAAGACAGGTTTTGCTGGGTGTTCTGGCTTAGAGTCTGTCGAGATTTCAGTCAAAATTCTTCAAGATTCATTCTCTCACTCAAGAACTAGCTGATCTCTCCTACCTGACTATAGATACTGCATCAGAGCTATAGAGCTAAGTGAGGCATCATTCTTGTCTTCCAAGAGCTCACAGTGAGTAGGAAAGTGAATCTAGTAAGTACATAATTGTTAGGTATAAATATGCTAAAATTGAAGGTATTTAAAAAGTTTTTAGGTTGTATTTGCATGGAGCTTTGGGACAGCAGAAGAGAAGTGGATCTGCTTGATAAGGGTGTTTTTTTTTTTTTCTTCTCTTTTCTAAGCCATTTGAATCAGAAACTAATTCCTCTTTTTCCCAGGAATAATTAAAACTTCATGAGGCTGTTATCACACACTCACATTATAGTCTTAATCACATTGTAATAATTCTTCATCCCTTCATGAACTAGGTCAGGGAGGGTTTGTCAAACTCACCCTAGGCTACCCCTGCAGCTCTCATCCGTCTCCCACCTGGGGCTGGGGCCGCCAGCCTGGCTTGAAGTGTTCTGCAGGCATGAGATTCCTTACTCCTCATCCTTCCCCAGCCCCTTTTTGATAGCTCTACTTTCTGACGGCTAAATAGTTAGTCCAAACAGCTTTCCCTGGACCTCCTACCCACTGGTTCTAGTTCACTCCTTGAAACTTCTCAGAACATCTCTCAGCGTCTTCCCAGGGCCATTCCTGCACCCGGCAAAGACAGCTCTCTGGCCTCCCAGTTTTGTCCAAGCTAAATTCACTTGGGCCCTTTTACAGGTCTCCTATGCAAAGGAGTCAGACACCCAATGGCAGAGCTAGGATGCAAACATTTCTCATTTTCAACCCTGTTTTCTTTCTACTAAACCATTCTGCAATCACTCTACTAAGAAATGAACATTTCAGTGTGGGTGCACTTTCCTGTCTTGTCCTTACAACTGGAGAAACATTTTTTATAGTACTTTGTGGCTGAAAAAGTATTTTCATGAACATTATGCCATCTGCAAGGAAGGTCTTATTATCTCTATTTTATACAAGTGGAGGTGGAGACTGGGTCTCAGAGAAGCTCAGTGACTGGCTGAGTGGTTCTCACAAGGGTCCTCTAAGTGTGGTCTCCGACCAGCTGTGGCAGCATCTCCTGGGATCTGTGAGACATGCACATTCTCAGGCCCACCTCAGACCTACTGAATCAGAAACTCCGGGGCGGGGCCCAGCAGGCTGTGTTTTAACAAGCCGTCCGGGTGATTCTGACGCACAATCGAGCGTGAGAAACACTGCCTCAGCTGTGGATGGGTTATGTGGGGATTTGTCAGATTAAAAAAATAAGGGCTGGCCCGTGGCTCACTTGGGAGAGTGCGGTGCTGATAACACCAAGGCCCCGGGTTCGGATCCCATATAGGGATGGCCGGTTCGCTCACTGGCTGAGCGTGGTGCTGACAACACCAAGTCAAGGGTTAAGATCCCCTTACCGGTCATCTTTTTTAAAAAAAAAAAGCAAAAACAACACACTGATATACTGTAGTACATTTAGATTCCCTCCAAAAACCTCCCCAACTCCTCATTTGGACTCTAGAGGAAGCTACTTTCATCATGAAAACAGAACTAATCACAGGCCAATGGTACATGTTTTATCTTTGTCTTTTGTAGATCACATTTCAGATGAGAAGAGGGATAAAGAATCCTCTCTATTCGACAGGGATGTAATTGAGCAATTGACTACTGTGGATAAAGAGACACCTCAAGTAGCAGTTAGTCCAGGTAATCTGGATAACATGAACTAAGTAAGACACTTAAGTATTGATGACTTCAGATGTGTCTTTTGCCTTTCACGGTATTTTAACCAAGAAGATGTCAGCACACCTTTATTCACCTGCAAAAGCATATGATCTGAAGTTAAAATTATGAATTAAACTAACTCCAGGAATTTGACCGTCCTCCCAAAAAGATGCTACTTTTATGTTGTTTTTACACAACCAAGGTCGTTCATAATGTGGGTATCATCTTCTGAGCCCTTGCAAGTGCTGGGCACTGAAGCTTCCTCACAAGCGGGAGGAATTCAATGCCAGATGTTACCCTAGTCCTTGATGTGCCTGACATCTCCATCCTTGCTGGCTTACCTGAGCCCAGCCTGTTCAGAGTGTGCAGAAACTTGCCCTTGCTGGTACCAAGGCCAGGACAAGCCCCCACCCATGCAGCTATGCCTGCTGTCAGGATTATACCCGGTTGTCACTTCCTAACTCTTAGAAATTGAATGCTGAATCAGTCTGTTTCTTAGAGCTGCTTAATCTGCTGCCTCTTGACATGGCATAGATGAAAGTAAAAGTTGGTCATGCCCAGTTTTCTCCTTATAACGCGAGGAGGCCCTCGGACAGCACTCTCCTGCCTGTGTAACTGACAGCTCTCCACGCTAAACCAGCTGATTCTGTGACTCTACCTCTATGCCCCATTTACCTGATTGCTTTTTCTTCTTCACATTATATATGGGTGGACAGTAGCTCTAGGAGTCCCTGATGTCAGCGAGGGTCTCCTTCCTTTGTGATATACCTAAGATTGCCTTGTACTCACAAGCCCACGCTTGTTGGCATTCCAAATCCACCCTCAGGGTTTCTGGAAGTCCCTAGGGGGCCGTAAGAGCTCAGGATCATATTCAGCATTATGTTTGTCTCATGTGGATGCAGACACGAACCCCCTCCCCCACCAAACCTACGCATGCGAGGCAGATTGTGTGTCCAGGAGAATATCCGGAGGCTGGGGAACAGGGAGGACAGGGGACAGGGAGGAAAGGTTGTATCTCTGCCCTGTGAAAAGCTTCAAACTCAGTTTTTGCCTCCGTTGTTCCTGAAAGACTGCAGTAGGACTTCCCACCGCCTGCGGCGCCCCTCCCTCCTCTCCCCATCTGAACTCTCCTCCTGGCCTCCTGCACGCTGTGGTTGGTTGCCTTGCTGCTTGCAGGTCCTTGCCCTCAGCTTGCCCCCACTACCCAGCAGCATCTCATCTTACCACCAAACAGCTAGGAATGTACTTTCCTAGACAAAGCTAGCCCCTTCCCCAGGAGGACTTCTGGAACCAGTGGTAAGATGCTAGTGCTGTCATCTCTGCTCTGAGGAGAGCTAACAGGAGTGCTTGCTAGTTTGGTCCTGGCTGTGGGTGATTCAGGAGGGATGTGTGTGGGGTACCCTATCCATGTTTACTCTGCCCTGTGTCTTGTTTAGGTGCTCACTATGGGAATATGCCCTGCGCAAAGCTTCTGCACTTTCTGCAGAGGAATATCATCGTCGCTGTTGGGTCGGTGGCGGCAATCCTCACCGCTGCAGTGCTGCTGCTGCTGCTGATGACCATGTACTGCAGAAGGAAGCAGCTGCTGTGAGTGGCTCTTAGCATCCCCTTCCCTCCAAGAAACAAGGTTGGCCCAGAGCCTCCTGCTGATCCCGGGTTTAGGAGGAGGGCAGGGATCTCTAAGCCTGGTTGAGCTTCAGCAACCTGGCGTGCTCTGCAAAAGTACACGTGACCTGGTTTTGGGGCACTGCCTGGGTGATTCTGAGGTATGGGCAGGTTTGGGGATCCCTGGCTCCGGCCATGCTTGCCTTTCAGGGACACTGCAGGTTGAGCCAGACCTATTCCTGTATTAAGGGCTACTGAAAGAGGAGATGGTATAGCTTCTTGCTGAAAGATTGATAAACAGGAATATGGATGCAGAAAAGAAAGGAAAAATACAGCTGTAAGAGGGTGGGGAGGGATGAGGCTGTGGAGGAGAGATGAGAGCAGGGCTGCTGCTTAGCTCATTCTCAAGGGTTCAGCTGCACTGATTGTCAGCATATTGAAAGCCACTTCCCAGAACCCCCTACAGACTTCCCCATCTTCCCCATCACCCTGTAAGTGGAGGCTTAATGCCTGGCCCAGTAGTGGCCCTCCAGGGTTCTGCTCCAAAAGTGGTCATTTTGACTGGTCAGTGCCTGTCTGCACAGGTTGTTAAGTATTTTGGTTATCCTCCTCAATGATGGGGCTCAAGCACAGATGCACTCACCTCTTTTGAGCAGGCCTTGAAAGCAAATAGTTTACAAGATAATACACATGCACAGTTGCATTTCCAGACACATACTCCTGCTCACAGAGGGAAGAACAGCTCTCCACAGGCCCCTCAGGTCCTGCCAACACTGTGTTGGGTGCTCAGCTTGTCAGCAGAGAAAAGGCGTGGAGGTGTGTGATGAGGGAAGAGGTATTTGTCCCTTCCCTGCCCCCCACACTGTGAGGCTGCGGCATTTACATTTCCCCACAAGCATGGCCTTGCCTTTCCTGAATGCCAAGGCTGCTGAGACCGGAGCCCATTCAGACCAGCCATCACCTCACATTGGCTTCCTTCTCTGAGGTAGGAATGGGTCCCCAGAAGCCAAGGGGGAGCCCCAAATGTGGCAGAAGTTACAGAGAGAGGATTTAAAGAGCTCCTGAAAATAAGCTTGACCCACTTCATATTCTGAACAGGGCTCATGCCTTGGACCTGCCATTTTCCCTCCATGCCCCTTGAGGTACCAAAAGATGTGGCCAGGACTGTGGCTCCATCCCACAGGGATAGTCAAAACTGTGGGTGGCCTGAGTTAGTTACGAGAAAGTAGGGGGAAAGGAGTTTCCCAGAGGCTCTGTGATGCCCAGAGGCAAACGAACTTCATAAGCGACACACCTTCCTGACGGGAAGCAGAATGCTCACCCCTCAGAAGGAACATCAGCTTTGTTACTGCCCAACAGGTAGACAATAGGAATTCCTTATATGCAGCTGAGCAATATTGGTTTTTGTTGTGTTTTGTTTTAGACATTCTCCGGAACACATTACATACAATATTTTTATAATGAATGAAGAGGATCTCAGAAAACATGCAGGAAAACGGTTAAAGTGTGATTCCTATGTCTGAGCCAGGTCATGGGGCCAGCCTGTGGAGTATGGATAAAGAAAATGTACCTCACAGGGCCTGGTTTTCCAAAGTCTTGCTGTTTCAAATATTGACCTTACAAAGGACAGGAAATTTTCCCCAAACTATATAGTCTTTGTTAAAGAATTGTAAAACAGCAAGGTTGCTGGCTCAAAGACTGACAGATTACTTATTGATATATAAAGATACTGGGAAATTGCTGTAAGAATAGAATGTTTGCTAAGATCAAGCTTTTGTTGGTGGATCAACTTCTTGAAGATTGCATTATGGAGCGTCTATTGTTAAACTTGTTAAACTATACTTAGAAAAAAACCCCACCTATGTTCTCTTCCTGTTACTTCCTGGTCTGAAGAATAAATGCAGGAAGAGAACCCCAATTCATGGTCAATTTCCCAAATGGAAGGAATACCTCTATCTTGAGGGTTCTGGGAGATTAACCCCTTCTGGGGGCTTCTCACTGCTCAGAAGAGATGGGCTTTGAGTAAACTTTGCTGGCTCCATCACCCAGGGGAAAAGGGGTGACAAATCCATGGGAGGCAAAGCAACAAATGGTGACCCCGATGTGACAAATTCTGTGTCCATGCATCGGAGACCAACCTGCCAAGCCTTGGAAGGGAAAAGAAAAAGGACATCCACCATTCATCCTGACAAAAGGGAGGTCCCGACAAAAGGGAGGCCCCAACAAAAGGGGCAAAAAGAAAAAAGACGCCCAGAAAAGGGAAATCCCGGAAGGGGGACTCACCCCAGTAAAGGGGATCACAGGGGTGGCTTTCAATTAAGTGATTGCACACATGCTGTAGTGTCTAGCTAGAGCTTTGCCAGGAAGTTTTGCTTTCTTTTTTTTTTTTTTCCTTTTTGTCGCGCCCGTACCGGACCGGGACCGGCAACGGGATCGCAACCCTCGGTGTTGCACCCGCACCTCGCTCAGCCAGTGAGCGGCTGGTCTGTATGTGGGATCCGAACCCTCGGCGGGAGCGCTGCCGCGCTCCCAAGCAGTGCACTGTAGCAGTGCGCCACCGGGCCAGCCCAAGTTTTGCTTTCTTACTCTCTCAATTTTCTATCTATTCTTGCAATTATGGGTAGTTTACTGTCTTAAGAGAGAAGTTCAACATAGTACAGTCCTTCTATGTCTCCTTAAGGCAGTAGGTTATAAAGTAACTAACAATCATCTAACTAAATTATTATTGATTATAGTGGTTTGGAAGTTTTGTTGAATTGCTTTAAAAATTATTCTGAACCTTAACTAAAGGAAAAAACATGTTTATACCATTAAAGAGGATGAAAAGCAATCCTCGCCTCCTACTCCTCTCCCCCTGCCTCCACCTTTGNGGAGGTCCCGACAAAAGGGAGGCCCCAACAAAAGGGGCAAAAAGAAAAAAGACGCCCAGAAAAGGGAAATCCCGGAAGGGGGACTCACCCCAGTAAAGGGGATCACAGGGGTGGCTTTCAATTAAGTGATTGCACAGATGCTGTAGTGTCTAGCTAGGGCTTTGCCCACATCGCCCCAATTTGGCCACAGGAAGCATTTTTGTCCATGCGCTTCGTCGACTTGAATCACATTCACTTTATGGTCACGTTTGCTCTGGCAGCCATTCCCCCCTTAACCCACTCACTTTGCCACCAACCCACTCTTCTTTCTTTTCTTTTCTTTTCTTTTTTTTCTAAAAAGATGACCGGTAAGGGGATCTTTACCCTTGACTTGGTGTCGTCAGCACCACGCTCAGCCAGTGAGTAAACCGGCCATCCCTATGTGGGATCCGAACCCGGGGCCTTGGTGTTATCAGCACCGCACTCTCCCGAGTGAGCCACGGGCCGGCCCAGCAGGGTATGATTTTAAAGGCTAACATTCTCCCTGCCTTTCGTTTGTCACGACAGGTCCTATGGTCATTTATGAATTATGTTGACTTCCCCTTTGGATTTCTTGAGAGGAAGAGGTTTGCTGAACACCGGGAACTTCCTTACTTCTGTCCCAAGGACGGTTTTTAGGTTTGTTCTACACTGGAGTGGAAAGAGACATCGCCCCAATTTGGCCACAGGAAGCATTTTTGTCCATGCGCTTCGTCGACTTGAATCACATTCACTTTATGGTCACGTTTGCTCTGGCAGCCATTCCCCCCTTAACCCACTCACTTTGCCACCAACCCACTCTTCTTTCTTTTCTTTTCTTTTCTTTTTTTTCTAAAAAGATGACCGGTAAGGGGATCTTTACCCTTGACTTGGTGTCGTCAGCACCACGCTCAGCCAGTGAGTAAACCGGCCATCCCTATGTGGGATCCGAACCCGGGGCCTTGGTGTTATCAGCACCGCACTCTCCCGAGTGAGCCACGGGCCGGCCCAGCAGGGTATGATTTTAAAGGCTAACATTCTCCCTGCCTTTCGTTTGTCACGACAGGTCCTATGGTCATTTATGAATTATGTTGACTTCCCCTTTGGATTTCTTGAGAGGAAGAGGTTTGCTGAACACCGGGAACTTCCTTACTTCTGTCCCAAGGACGGTTTTTAGGTTTGTTCTACACTGGAGTGGAAAGAGACATCGCCCCAATTTGGCCACAGGAAGCATTTTTGTCCATGCGCTTCGTCGACTTGAATCACATTCACTTTATGGTCACGTTTGCTCTGGCAGCCATTCCCCCCTTAACCCACTCACTTTGCCACCAACCCACTCTTCTTTCTTTTCTTTTCTTTTCTTTTTTTTCTAAAAAGATGACCGGTAAGGGGATCTTTACCCTTGACTTGGTGTCGTCAGCACCACGCTCAGCCAGTGAGCAAACCGGCCATCCCTATATGGTATCCGAACCCGGGGCCTTGGTGTTATCAGCACCGCACTCTACCGAGTGAGCCACGGGCCGGCCCGAAAAAACTGTTTTAACTCCTGCCTAATATACTGTATGGCTACAAGAATATCAGGAAGCCTTACCACACTCGAAAATTTACGAGATGAGGTTGAAATTAGCGTGGACATGTTACTTGACCAAACTACTAGAGCAGCCATAAAGGCTTGGAACAAAATTCCTGAAACAAAATCTAAACCTCAACCTCTTGCTTCCCTTGATGCATTTTGGACACAAAGATTAGATAAGACTCAGCCACTGTTGACATTATCTGTCGAACAAAAATTAATTACAGATTCGGGGGCTGATGTTACCCTAATTGCTAAAAAGGATTGGCCCCCATTATGGAAAGTAACTTCTTCACCAGTTACACTGAATGGATTAGGCAGGTTCAAAATCCCTTATCAAAGTAAAAATCCTTTGTTGTGTACTGGCCCTGAGGGACAAACTGCCTCCATTATGCCTTATGTTCCAGATCTATCTCAAACGCTAGGGGGCCGAGACCTCCCTGCTCAATGGGGTATTTATATTGGGACATCTCCTTCAAAATTTATCATGATGGCCATGGCCACAGTTCCACCAGTCAAATTACAATGGACCCCTGGTCCTCTGGTTTGGGTGGAACAGTGGCCTCTTAAAGGGGAGAAATTAAATCAAGCTACCTTACTGGTTAAACAACAGTTACAAATGGGACATTTAGAACCATCGCATAGTCCCTGGAATACTCCCACTAAATCTTTTGCTACTGTTAGACAGGGGCCCACTGAGCCTTATATCGATTTTATTAATTGTCTTCAAGATGCTATAACTAGACAAATTGATAATGCTCATGACAATCCAGAACTGCTATCACAAGTTTATTTACATTTAATCAAACAAGTTAATAATGCTGGTTTACAAGTAGCTCCAGATAAAACTCAAAAGAAAGGAGCCTTGGAAATGCCTTGGCTTTTTGATCACTCAGAGAAATATATGAGCACAAAGTATATCTTTCCATATTCAGGAGCCTGTTACTCTAAGTGACTTACAAAAATTACTTGGACACATTAACTGGTTTTGCCCTTCTATGGGTGTTCCAACTTATCAATTACAACATTTGTTTAACTTTTTTTTTTTTTGTCTTTTTTTTTCCGTGTCCGGCAACGGATCGCAACCCTCAGTGTCGCCTCCGTACCGGACCAGGACCGGCAACGGGATCGCAACCCTCGGTGTTGCCCCCGCGCCTCACTCAGCCAGTGAGCGGGAACTGGTCTGTATGTGGGATCCGAAC
>NW_007735007.1:38085-38967 GCF_000696425.1 Galeopterus variegatus
GTTCGGATCCCATATACAGACCGGTTCCCGCTCACTGGCTGAGCGAGGCGCGGGAGCAACACCCAGGCTTGCGATCCCGTTGCCGGTCCCCGGTCCGGTGCGGGGGCAACACTGAGGGGGCAACACTGAGACAAAAAAAAAAAGACATCATCCTTTCTGAAGGAGGCACGGACGAAAAACACACGAGACCCAGGCTGACAGTTCGCCAGAGAAGTTCCGCTTTATTCAAGGACTGCGCGTATATTCATGGGGAGCTGCGTTCTGGGTTTGGATAGGGGGTGGATGGGGCGGTAGCTGATTGGACGGGGCTGGGCGGGAGGTGAGTCTTGACCTGTGACTGGTTGAGGTTTTGGCGCCAGTGGGCTTTTACTGCAGAGAAGAACCCGGAATGGCGCCACATTGCCAGGGAGTGCCTTTCCCCTCCCCCCCCCACTTGAATGCCCATGGTATCCCTACATTCCTCCTTTTTCCCTCTGTTGTGGGAATGCGTCGTCGTAATCTTCGAGCTACTTCCTGCTGGAGGGGTGCATAGTGGGGGAAGAGGAATTGGGAGGAGATAGGAGACCCTTTATTAGGCCCCAAAGGAGAGTAGAATATAAAGTAATTTCGAGGGGGGAGAATTCTAGAAATGTTCCTTGAAGCCACAGTTCAGCTATTTGTTGAGTCCAATGTGTGTAGGAAGCCATAGGGGAGAGCATCCAGACGTCCACGGCCAAAACCTCCAGGAACAGGGACCATTGGTGATGTAGATCCATTTAACAGCGGGTTAGCCGATCCGATGAAGAGTGGGCAGGGTCCTCTGTGGCCAGTAGTTGGTAATCCCTGAGTAAAAGCTGGTTGAAAGTCTGGTTAGAGATTTTACCAACTTGAGACTGGATGAAC
>NW_007735007.1:40681-41442 GCF_000696425.1 Galeopterus variegatus
AGATCCAATAACCACCCCAGCCCACCTAGAGTTCCAGGGATCATTAATCTGAAGGCTGAACGTGCCGTCTAGGGACCCCTGAAATATTTGGTTGTGCAGAGGCACCTTTGGGTCATGATACCGGCATGACCAGTATGGGCATCCCCCATAATCTGGCCACTGGTGGCAATAATCTCGGGTTTGGTCAAAGATAAAACATAGATGTGGGTAGGAGGCTTGAGAGGTTAGTTTACTCCCTGTAAGGGGGATGGTAATGGGCTTTTGGCATCCAGCTGGAGAACAGTCCGCCGTGGAAGAGAGTTGTTTGCTGGTTTTACCTTGTCCCCCTGTATAAGTTTCTCACACTGTGAACCGCCAAATGTACGAGGATTTAGATGCACCTACTAGGTACAGTAAGAGAAACAGGATAACGTTAACGGGAGTGGTCATTGTTCCTGTAGTGGAGGGAGACTTGGGAGTCGGGATAAACGGAGTTTGAGGGGGTTAGAGGGGTGAGGGGTGCAGGCAAAGGTGCTAGTTTCTTGAAGGGGTGTGTCCTGAACTTGTAGGTCATGCGTAGGTTCCGCGGGATCCGTTGGTGAAGTCGGGAGGCAGGGTTTTAACCTAGAAATGTGGATCCATGGGGTTACTTGGTTGTCTGGAAGCACAAGTTTGGCAGCGGTGGGGGTGCATAGGATAGCTGGGTATGGGCCCTCCCATTTTGGGACTAAGGGGTCCCACGGTTTGGGGGAGGTATAATAAACTAAGTCTCCCGGATGTAT
>NW_007735007.1:42563-46635 GCF_000696425.1 Galeopterus variegatus
AGGCAGGGGGCCCACCCGCGTACAGTGGGGTCAAGTTGTTTGGATAAATATGCTACTGGGGTGAAGGAGGGGCCATATGTTTGTCCCAGGACTCCCAGGGCTTGACCCTCTTTTTCGTGGATATAGAGTGAAAAAGGTTTGGTGAGGTCAGGAAGATGTAAAGCAGGAGCACTAACTAGAGCTTGGTGGAGTCTTTGGAATGCCTTGTTAGGGGAGGAGGACAGGGGCTCATTTGGATCTCCCTTGGCCAGATTGTACAATGGGCGGCCCATTAGGGAAAAGTTGGGGATCCAGGTCCTAAAATACTCAGCTAGGCCCAGGAAGGACAAAATTTCTGTTTTGGTTTTTGGAATGGGTAAAGAGGACAGTAATTGTTTTCTGTCGAGGGTGATTGAATTTTTGGAGGGGGATAATTGGAACCCTAAATAGGTAACAGTGTAGTGTGATACCTGAACCTTAGAAGGGGAGACATGATATCCTTTGTCTGCTAGGAAGTTGAGAAGCGAAGCTGTGTCTGCCTGTGACTGTTCCCAAGAGGGACTACAAAGTANGCAAGATGTGGAATACATACTTAGAGTCTGTGTATAGATTAAGGGATTTTCCTTCTGCGAGTATGCAGGCACAGGTGGCAGCAAGGAGCTCAGCCTGTTGGTTAGTAGTGCCCGATGGTAATGGGAATGCCTCTATGACTGAGTGGAGGGATACTATAGCATACCCTGCATAATGTTTGTTGTCCTGTTTAAAGGAGGATCCATCTGTGAACCAAGTGTAATCAGCCTGGGAAGGGGGCCCTTGGAAACTGAGAAATGACAGGGGATGAGGTTTTGGAGGGCCTCCATACAATTGTGGACTGGCACGTCAAGTGGGGAAGGTACTGGGAAGAGAGTAGCTGGATTTAGGGGTGAGCAAGGAAGGAATGAAAGGGGTGGGTTTTGTAAAAAGGAAGAAAGTAGGGCTAGGAGCCTGGATGGGGGAAGGGAATGTAGTGCCTTGTAGGTGAGGAGGTCTTTTAGATGGTGAGGTGAGAGTATGGTTAAGGGTGCCCCGAACGTTAATTTGTGTGCTTCCCTTTGTAATGCGTTTCTGGCTGCCAGAACCTGGAGGCAGGGGGCCCACCCGCGTACAGTGGGGTCAAGTTGTTTGGATAAATATGCTACTGGGGCGAAGGAGGGGCCATATGTTTGTCCCAGGACTCCCAAGGCTTGACCCTCTTTTTCATGGATATAGAGTGAAAAAGGTTTGGTGAGGTCAGGAAGATGTAAAACAGGAGCACCAACTAGAGCTTGGCAGAGTCTTTGGAATGCCTTGTTAGGGGAGGAGGACAGGGGCTCATTTGGATCTCCCTTGGCCAGATTGTACAATGGGTGGGCCATTAGGGAAAAGTTGGGGATCCAGGTCCTAAAATACCCAGCTAGGCCCAGGAAGGACAAAATTTCTGTTTTGGTTTTTGGAATGGGTAAAGAGGACAGTAATTGTTTTCTGTCAAGGGTGATTGATTTTTTGGAGGGGGATAATTGGAACCCTAAATAGGTAACAGTGGAGTGTGATACCTGAACCTTAGAAGGGGAGACACGATATCCTTTGTCTGCCAGGAAGTTGAGAAGCAAAGCTGTGTCTGCCTGTGATTGTTCCCAAGAGGGACTACAAAGTAGAAGGTCATCTACATACTGTAAAAGGGTTGATTGCACTTAGGGCAGGGTGTGGTGGGCGGCCTGGGGGAAGGGCAGGATCGAGACCTGTGACCCTCTTGTCCACACTTGAAGCAAGCCCCAGGGGGTGCGTTTGGCCGAGTAGAGCCACCGGAAGGCGTTTTTATTATCTGGGCCAGCATTTGGAAGTTGGCCTGATCAGCCTTCTGTTTTCGCCGTTCCTTTTCCTCCTCCCTATTATGGAAAACTTTAAATGCCACTGATAAGATTTCGGTTTGTGGGGTGGCGGGGCCCTGTTCTAATTTTTAGGATTGGGCCAGGTTTTGGATTATATCTTGGATTTTTTGGGAATTGACTACTTTGCGGGCGGCCTTTTTGAGACCAGCCATGAGACAAGAGGCAAAGCGATCTCTGGCCTGAATTCCCGGCGGTGTGTTTAAGTCCCAGTGTGGATTTGGGAACTGCCTGGGGGCCTAGTGGGAAAGCAGGGTCTGTACGGTGGATTTCATCTGCATGGGCCTGGGCTGCATCCCAGACACGGTGGCGCTCTAGGAAGGAGGGTGTTGGCTAGGAGCATATAGATGTCATGGTGAGTGAGACTGTATGCCTGAAGGACCCATTGGAGTTCCTTAATGTAAGTGGAGGGGTCAGTGGTAAAGGATCCTAATCTTTTTTCTAGTTGAGTAAGGTCGGCTAGTGAGAAGGGAACATGGACTTGGACAACTCTCTCAGCGCCAGCCACCTCATGGAGGGGAGCCATGGTAGAAACAGGGGGTCCCCGAGAACGTGTGACAGGAGGGCTAAAAGTGGCGGCAGAGGGAGGATTGGGAAGTGGAGGTTCAGTTGGATTAAGGGAGGCAGGCTGTCAAGGTTCAGGAGATGTGGGGGCAGTTGGGGGAGAGGCTGCCAGAGGGGTGGGCCTGTATGGAGGTGGTTCATCTGTGGGGTCAAAGGTATTTGAATCGGGAGAAGAGGGCAAGGTGGCTTTGGTTGCTAAGAGAACCTGAGAGGGGGAGCAAGTGAGGCAAAGAGAGGGATTTTGGGCGAGGGAGCGAAAAGCCTCGACATAGGGAATCTCTTTCCATTTTTTCAGGCCCTGGCAGTAATTGAAAAGATCCCGGAGAATGTCAGGATCGAATGTGCCCTCAGGGGGCCACTTGTTTTGTTTGTCTAATGGATAATAAGGCCAATCTTGTGTGCAAAATTTGGTGAGGAGCTTGGGTTTAATGTCTGGTCTGAGGGATAAAGTGGTGAGGTTGTTTAGGAGGCACTGTAGGGGTGAATTCCCTCAAAGTGAGGAGGAGGAAGTTCCCATTCTGGAAGAGGACTTTAGAGGAGAGAGACCAGAGGAGGATTAGAGGTGAGTCCTTCAGCTGGACGAGAAAGACGAGACCCAGAGGGCGTCCCCAATGAGTCACGCCAGTCCCAAGGGAGGGGTTCGAGTACGAACCCGGAGAGAAGGCAGGTGTAGGTCATCACCTAGACCCTCACTTCTCTAGGGCAATGGCCCGGAGCCTGAAGGAACCTAGCGCTAGGCTTTTCGGTGGGGGGTCCTGGACTCGGAAGGAGGAAGATTAAGAGAGGTAGGCAAGAGGAGGGGAGAGAGAGAGCAAGAAAGAAGAATGGGAACTTAGCCTCCGGGGACAGGGGATGAGGTCAGGAGATATATATATATATATATATATATATAAATATAAAATGGATAATGGTTTAAATAATCTACAAGCCTTGCCAAAAAATAAAGGGGGCTTACCTAATGGATGAGCCAGTGGTGGGTGAAGGAAGTCAGCGCCAGAGAAAATAGACGAGGGCAGACCGTCAGTCCCAGGGGGTCGTGGAGGAGTCTGAGGAAGGAGTCCCCTGGCGCGGGGTGAACTCCTTCCTGGGTTTCAGCACCAATGAAGGAGGCACAGATGAAAAACACACGAGACCCGGGCTGACAGTTCGCCAGAGAAGTTCCGCTTTATTCAAGGACTGCACGTATATTTATAGGGAGCTGCGTTCCGGGTTTGGATATGGGGTGGACGGGGCGGTAGCTGATTGGACGGGGCTGGGCAGGAGGTGAGTCTTGACCTGTGACTGGTTGAGGTTTTGGCGCCGGTGGGCTTTTACTGTGGAGAAGAACCCGGAAGGGCGCCATATTGCCAGGGAGTTCCTTTCCCCTCCTCCCCCGCTTGAGTGCCCACGGTATCCCTACACTTTCTATGTAGTAACTCACATGCATTCTCATTCTGGTCTTCCTGGCCCCTTATCAATTGGAAATGATATGGCTAACCACTTTGTTATGTATAATAATGTTTTACAGAAAGCTATTGATTCTCATCAGTTTTTTCATCAGGGTGCACAAGCTTTGACTAACACGCATCAGATCTCTTACAGGCAAGCTCAAGATATTGTTCATGCTTTTCCTGATTGTCAGAGAT
>NW_007735007.1:46723-55866 GCF_000696425.1 Galeopterus variegatus
TACTAACATGCATCAGATCTCTTACAGGCAAGCTCAAGATATTGTTCATGCTTTTCCTGATTGTCAGAGATTTTCCAAATCTAATTTCCCTGGAGGAGTTAATCCTCAAGGAACAAAAGGTAATGAAATTTGGCAAATGAAACCCCCCCCCTTATTCCACTTTTGGACGTCTTAAATATTTACATGTTACTGTTGACACTTACTCAGGTCTTATTCATGCCACTGCCCAAACAGGAGAAACTGCTAAACATGTTAAAAAACATTGTCTTTTTGCCTTTGCCACCATGGGGATTCCAAATCAAATTAAGACACATAATGGACCGGCATACACCGGTCATATCATTTCCAATTGATAAGGGGCCAGGAAGACCAGAATGAGAATGCATGTGAGTTACTACATAGAAAGTGTAGGAATCCCATTCCTGGAGTTTCAACAATTGGTAATTACACCCAATTCACAGCACCTGGAATGATGCCGATGCAGGCAGTCTGAGATGATGACATCATCAGTCCTCACCTGAAGTAAATTAAAAGGACTTGCCATGCTAAATGATACCAACTTTGCTTTAAATGCTTTTGTCTTAACTGTGAAAACCTGATCTATAGCTTTTGTTTTTTCTTTTAAATAAATAAAATGGAGGGAAATGTAGAGTATGCATAAAACAAATGTACTTCACGGGGCCTGGTTTTCCAAAGCCTTGCAGTTTTAAATATATATATATATATATATTTTAAAATATATATAGTATTTTTTTAAAAAAGATGACCGGTAAGGGGATCTCAACCCTTGCCTTGGAGTTGTCAGCACCATGCTCAGCCAGTGAGCTAACCGGCCATTCCTATATAGGATCTGAACCCATGGCCTTGGTGTTATCAGCACCACACTCTCCCAAGTGAGCCATGGGCCAGCATCAGTTTCAAATATTGACCTTGCAAAGGACAGGAAATTTTTCCCAAGCTATATAGTCTCTGTTGTAAGATAAAGAATTGTAACGCAGCAAGGTTGCTGGCTCAAGGACTGACAGGTTACTGACTGATATGTAAAGATACTGGGAAATTGCTGTAAGAAGATAATGTTTGCTAAGATCAAGCTTTTGTTGGTGGATCACCTTAACTTCTTGAAAATTGTATTATGGAATGTCTATTGTTAAACTTGTTAAACTGTACTTAGAAAAAACCCCACCTATGTTCTCTTCCTGTAGCTTCCAGGTCTGGAGAATAAGTGCAGGAAGAGAACCTCAATTCATGGTTAATTTCCCAAATGGAAGGAATGCCTCTATCTTGAGGGTTCTGGGAGCTTAACCCCTTTTTGGGGCTTCTCACTGCTCAGAAGAGATGGGCTTTGAGTAATCTTTGGTGGCTCTGTCACCCAGGGGAAAAAGAGTGATAAATCCATGGGAGGCAAAGCAAAACCAGCCCAATCAGGACTTAAAACTGTGATGTGAGGGTATTCTTGATCCAGACACCATGGCAGTTGGATCTCTGGCTGTAAGGTGTCTTCTACAAAAATGTTTCCTTTTCATTCCAATCTCAAATGGAATATGTGCTTTACCAGGAAAAAGTGCTTTACCACGGGATGCTTATGGCAATATGGCACTAATGACCAGTTCAGAAGACTTAGCACTCCTACTGTTGTGGGGAGATTGCACAGAGGAATCCAAGACCAGCATCAGTGTTGCAGTTTTACAGCTCTTTATTTGGTGTTACAGCTCTTTGTTCAGCATTACAGTGCCTTTTTCCTTGCAAGCCAGGAGAACACTGGGGAGTAAAGACTCCTAGACCAGTGTCTCCCTGAACAAAGGAAAGGAGCAGCCTTATATAGCCAAAATTCCCTCCTCAGTTTCCATTCAGGTACTCTCATGTAAATGAGGGATGCAGTTTTGTTAATTTGGGTTGGCTGATTATGAGACATAGTCCATTGGTCAGCTCTGGAGCCTAATGTATCTGGACCTTAGGGTGGTGTCAGACCATTGTTATCTCCTATTAACATATAGATTTGGGTGGATGCAGGAAGCAAGCAAGCTAAGTTACAGAAGCCAGAGTTTGCAATTAAGGCAGTCAAGCATAAAATTTCTAAAGTGGTTTCTCAAGCGGAAGCGGGGGGCAGGTTTAACAATCAGAAAATGCTCAGTTTTCCCTGTTACATTCCCCACTGGTTTTATGTACATGAGTCAAATCCTAGACTCATCAACATTTAATCTGGTATAATGGGATCTTAAAACCATAAGCTTTATTGATTGTACTATTTCCTTAATGTATCTTGTGAGGCCAGTGAGTATGCAGGGGCCTATAGTAAAGAGTAATAGGATTATGAGTAGGGGTCCTGTTAAAGCAGTGAGAAGAGTTGTTAACCAAGGGGAACAAGAAAACAAATTTTTATACCAATTGAGGTTTTTTGTTTTTGTTTTTTTTAATGTATGCATTGAGGTCTGGATGGACTGCACTTCAGTAATTTCCCTATCAGGAGGAGCAAAACTGAACGTGGCAGCCCTGATCCAAAGTTAGCATCTCTCTTCTATTGTAAAGACAAGGAAGTTTTACAAGAAAATTCAGTTGATTTAACCATTATAAAGACACAAGAATATTTTCAGAATTATGGCTAACAAATGGAGAGCTAGTAACATCATTGACATAAGCAAGGTGACATTCCATAATGCAATTGCAAAAGGTTAAGTTGATCCACCAACAAAAGCTTGATCTTAGTAAACATTTTCTTTCTCTATAGCAGCTTCCCAGTAGTTTTATATATCAATCAAGTAACTTGTCTGTCATTGAGCCAGCAACCTTGCTGTGTTACAATTCTTTATCTTACAACAGAGACTTTTAGCCTGGGGAAAGTATCCTGTCTTTTGCAAGGTTAACATTTTTATATGTAATTCCAAAAGGTTAGGCTAAACCTGAAACTGCAGGGAATTAGACTCTGTGAAATATATTTGCTTTATAAATGTAAGTATACTCCACATCTCCCCCATTTTATTTATTTAATTAAAAGAAAAAGCAAAAGCTATAGATTAGGTTTTCACAGTTAAGACAAAAGCAAAGTTAGTATCATTTTGCATGGCAAGTCCTTTTAATTTACTTCAGGTGAGGACAGATGATGTCATCGTCTCTCAGGGCAGTTGAATTGGCATCATTCCAGGTGCTGTGAATTGAGGTGTAATTACCAATTGTTGAAACTCTAGAATGGGATTCTGTTCCATATAATAGTTGATTTTGAGTCCAGAGAGTTTGTTAATGTTCACCTGTCCAGGACATTACTGTTTCCAAAGCATCTAGTCTTTGTAAAATTTTTGATCAATTACAAGTCTTTTTTTTAAGAACGGGATGTCTCATCCAAGTTACAAACACCCTCTTTAAGGCCAAGAAAATGTATAGAACTGCTTTTGTAGACAAGATATTATTTCCCCCTTTATGATCAAGGCATTCCTCATAAAAGCATTGATGATCAATATTTTGATTGAAAAGGTTTTACTTTTCTTTGCATAAATCCCATGGTGCTGGGAAGGCTCATTCCCAGGTGGTGTCCTGTCCCATGTCAGGGGGAAAGATGAACAGCAGCAAGATGAAGCAGCAGTTAGGCCAAATTAGGGCAACATGAAAGAGGGGTCAGCAACTTAGAAAAGACACGCTATCTTATGATCAAAGTTCTAAATTGTATCCTGTTATAGAGAGTTAATTTTTATTGAACTTATGAAAGTATCCACATTGTCATGATAATCATAACGATACTTAAAGTTATTAAATTTGGGGGGAGAATCAAATAGAGAGAAAATAAATGCTTTAATTTCTATTTTAAATGATATTTTACCAAACTGTCATTAGTTACAGATAGCTTAAGAGAGAGAGTTTTCTTAAATCTGGAAAACAAAGCATTAAGAGAACCAGCAGTGTTTCAAAATAAGGAAACTGTAAAAACCCATAATTCCTTTTAATTAGTTCATTAATTAACTTTTGTTGCTTTGACCTTGGTGAGTAATTCCATAAACCCATCAGTTTCTTTATTAGACTTTTGTAAATTTAGTTTAAAGGTATGAACTCAGAGTGTGTCAGGAAACCGTATTTGTTAGAGTTTTTTTCATGAAATATTTGAAGATATAACATTTTAAAATTATAATTGAGACCTTGGTGAGTAATTCCATAAACCCATCAGTTTCTTTATTAGACTTTTGTAAATTTAGTTTAAAGGTATGAACTCAGAGTGTGTCAGGAAACTGTATTTGTTAGAGTTTTTTTCATGAAATATTTGAAGATATAACATTTTAAAATTATAATTGAACCAAGATTATGACCAGTAGCATTTACATCTAGACACAGATTTTCAAGAACCTTACAAGATTTAGTAACACATATTTATAACATCTCAATACTGATAATGCTTTCTCATGTAGTCTTAATTTATCAAATAAGCCAATTAGTTTTGATACATCTTTTAATATATCCTTTGAGAAGCTCCATGGCCCTTGGAATTCCTCAAAGTTAAGCTAAAGCCAAAAGGTTGAGCTTTCAGAGTTTAGTTTTGGAAAGTTTGTTGAATAACAAAGGCTTAAATCATTTAGTTGAATAAGATCATAAACTACTACAAAAATCAAAGTGACAACAGATCTCAAAGGCAGAGAGCACAAGAAATTATCATGAAATAAGTTTCTTAGACCAGTTATTTAAATGACAAAGGAAACCTTTTACAATTTTGTATTAAGAGCAGTCAGGTGAAAAGACCTCTAGTAATCCTGTTTGATTAGTAAACCCAGGCAGCGATATGTGCTGATAAAAACATTTCCATACATTTGGGTTAGTAAGTAGGCGTTCATTTGTCAGAGCAGATTATGCAAAGCCCAGTTTGAGTCTTAGCTATTTTTACCAAATAAATATTTATGGTTTCCCAGCCAAAAAACTAGGTGTATAAATCTATACCCTTATCAGTTAATGTTGAATACCAGCTGAATACCAGAGAATTTGAGACCATCTAGTTAAACAGGTAAAATTTAGTCTAGTTTTTGTTTCTCAAATGGGCTACTGAGCTTAAGGGCTGAGCTAATGAAAGCTATTTGATTTTTGAGATCATTTAATTTACCCTGTGTTGGTTTGGATCTTGTTGTTGTTGGAGATCAATGGTCCAATATGGGGGACATCGCACATCAAATGTGGGCCATTCTAATTCACAAAATTCTCTGAGGTCATAGGGGTCTGCTGAAGGCCCCAAACTGATAGCCTTAGCCTTTTTCTGGAAATAATCAAAGTGAGTTATTATTGCCTGCAAATGGGTGGCCTTGCAAATGGGCCGAGAGATATTCTTTCCCATAGTACTGATCAAAACTACACAAATTGATGCACAAAATATTCTCACTAGTATTAGGACAAGTAGCACTTATTAAGCCTCACTATTACATCACATAGGAATACAGTTAAAGACATACAGTTACAAAACACATCCACACTTGGCAACACACAAAAGACAAAGACAAGTGGCCATGACAAATTTCCAAACAATTTCAAACCAAAGGACCTGATGATGTCTCATGGGAGTCCTGGACTTGGGAAGTAGTGCTGCATCCAGCCTTCCACAAAGTTCCCAAATCAGAGCTCTGATATCCAAATGCAAAACCTAGTTTTTGAGATCTCAAACCAAAGCTTACCTCTGGAGGTTCAGGATGCAGAGTACTAGAATGAACGACCAAACAAAGACTCTGGTGCCAATAGAAGCAAATTGAAGAATTTTGTGGCATTGGAGCTCTTGGGCAGGGGCCAAAGGATCCTGGGGCTGAGGAACATCTTCTTGGTGGCCTCCCCTAGGATCTGCAGTGAGATCAACACTGGGGCCGAGGAATGTCTTGGTAGCCTCCCTAAGCTGTGGGCTTTGGTTCCCCTGAGTGAAGGGATCCCAGACAAGCCCCCAAATGTTGTGGGGATATTGCACAGAGAAATCCAAGACTGGCATCAGTGTTGCAGTTTTACAGCTCTTTATTTGGTGTTATAGCTCTTCGTTCAGTGTTACAGCACCTTTTTGCTTGCAAGCAAGGAGAGCACTGGGGAGTAACGAATCCTAGACCAGTGTCTCCCCAAACAAAGGAAAGGATCAGCCTTATATAGCCAAAATTCCCACCTAACTTCCTGCCCCAGTTCCCACTTCCATGTACCACTTCCATTTGATAATGGAGTGCTACTGCACACCCCCAACTTTATGGCTTGGTGGGTCAGATAATATTCAGTCCATGAAGGGCATCTCAGGTCATATGATAACTTGGTGACCCTTGGTTAAATATTCAGTCTCGATTAAGGCCCAACAGGGTGCCAAAGCTATTTCTCAAAAGGAGAGTGGTTATCTGCAGAGGCTTTGCTTCAAAATCCTAAGATCCTGCACTGTGATTTACCAATGGGGGCCTTCCAAAGGCTTCAAACAGTATCCCTATCTGCCACTGCCACTTCAAGTACCATATTTCCTGGATCATATGTCCCAAGTGGCAGAGCAGCTTGTACAGAAGCCTGGACCTATCCGCAGAGCCTTCTTTTGTTCTGGGCCCACTCAAAACTAGCAGCTTTTGGATCACTCAGTAAGTGGGCTAGAGTTCCTCACTTACATGAGGAATATGTTGTCTCCAAAATCCAAAGCAGCCGCTAGGTGTTATACCCCTTTTTTGATCATAGGAGGGGCTGGATACAGCAACTTATTCTTCACTTTAAAAGGGATATCTTAGCATGCTTTACACCACTGGGCCCCTAGATATTTCACTGAGGTGGAAGATACCTGAATTTTTGTTGGATTTCTCATCTTCTGACATGCAAATGTGTTACCAATATGTCTAGAGTAGTTGCTACTTCCTCATCACTAGTTCCAATCAGCATAATACCATACCAGGTAATGGACCAGCATGATGTCTTATAGAAGGGAAAGGCGATCAAAGACCCTGCAGATTAAATTGACATGGAGCTGTTGAGTTAATATACCCGAGATAGGACAGTGGAGGTATATTGTTGGCTTAGCCAGTGGAAAGCAGACTGCTTCTGGTAGTCCTTACAAACAGGTATCAAGAAAAAAACATTTGCTAGATCACTAGCTACATATCAGTTTTGGGATATATTAATTTGCTCAACCAATGAAACCGTATCTGAAATAGCAGCTGCAATTTGAGTCACCACATGGTTAAGCTTATGGTAATCCACTGTCATTCTCCAAGATCTATCTGTTTTGTGCACAGGCCAAATAAGTGAGTTGAATGGGGATGTGGTGGAAGCTCCAGCCTGCATTTTTCAAGTCTTTGATGGTGGCACTAATCTTTGCAGCCCCTTCAGGAATGTGTTATTGCTTTTGGATTACTATTTTCCTAGGGAGAGGCTTCCACTTGACCTTTACTACCATAATAGCCTGCACTCCACAGGTCAGTGAGCCAACATAGAGATTCTGCCAGTTGCTGAGCATGTCTATTCCAATTAAGCATTATGAAGCTGGGGAAATACCTCAAGATTTCTTTGGGAACCCTTTGGATCCACTGTGAGACAGACTTGAGCTAAAATTCCATTGGTCACCTGTCTTAGTCTGTTTGTGCTGTTATAAGAAAACACCTGAGATTGTGCTATTTATAAAGAACAGAAATTTATTTCCTCACAGTTCTGGAGGCTAGGAAGTCCAAGGTCAAGGCACTGGCATGTGTGTCCAGTGACAGCCTCCTTGCTGTGTCTTCACATGGCTGAAGGTAGAAGGGCCTTTTCTATAAGGGCATTAATCCGTTTATGTGGTGGAGCCCTCATGACTTAATCACTTTTCAAAAGGTCCCACCTCTTAATACCATCACAGAGGGGATTAAGTTTCAACATGAATTTTGGAGGGGTCACCACATTCAAACCATAGTATCACTCGATCTCCATTAACCCCTACTCTGGTGGGCCACAGTGACTTTTGCAACTCCTGGAATTAATATCAGTTCAGAGTCAGTGTCCAATAATATCCCAGAAGTGATTATTTGCCTTTCCTCAATACACAGTCACCCTGGTAAGTGGCCGTAGGTCCCTTTGGGGAAGACTGAGCGATTAACAGTATACATTTTTGGTAGCATAGTAGGGATCTTCCTCAAGGAGACCTGACCTGCCATTATTCAATGGGCTTTGGGTATGTAAACCAGCTCAAGTCTGGGAATTGATAGAGGGACTGTGACTCTCTATGTTGGTAATTCAGGTTAGACTTCTATTCATTGAACATGGAAGTCTTCTACTTATACAGATCAAACAAAAATTTAGTAGACTGCTTTTCTATTTTCTATGGACATCATGATGAACTAGCCAGTGCCAAAGGTCTCTGTGAGTCAGACTATTCTGATTAATGTTTTGACACTACTTTTCATTATGGTAACCATACTCGCCTTGTCTTTGGCAGTCATGTACTGCTACTTGACCAATACCACCCTGGGATCCAATTATCCCCATTGCATTTTGGGATCCCAGTTTGATGGAAGCAGTTCCCACTTTCATTTCTTTTTTTTTTTTTTTTCCTTTTTGTCTTTTTTCGTGTCCGGCAACGGATCGCAACCCTCAGTGTTGCGCCCGTACCGGACCGGGACCGGCAATGGGATCGCGACCCTTGGTGTCGCACCCGCACCTCACTCAGCCAGTGAGCGGGAACCGGTCTGTATGTGGGATCCGAACCCTCGGCGGGAGCGCCACCGCAAGTGGCGCACTGTAGCAGTGCGCCACCGGGCCGGCCCCCCACTTTCATTTCTGACCTGCAGAAAAGAACAACCTCAGAGCTCTTCAAGAATTCTGGGGCTCCTCTCACAAATTTATTTCTCATAGTCATGGTAAAAGGTGTGTCCTCTAGATCCTCCCAGGGTGGGTGGGAAGGTCTTACATGATAAATCCAGTCTAACATTCTGATCGCCCTAAGCCTTTGGGTCCCTTCCTCTACAGTATATGAAGGCAGTTCTAGCATTTCAACTTCATTTGCTGTAGGCTATGTGGATCAATGTTTCAGCTAACCAACAAAACAGAGCCCCCCTTTAAAAACATTTTTAAAAAAAAGATGACCAGGGGCCGGCACGGTGGCGCACTGCTACAGTGCGCCGCTTGGGAGTGCGGCGGCGCTCCCGCCGAGGGGTCAGATCCCACATACAGACCGGTTCCTGCTCACTGGCTGAGCGAGGTGCGGGCACAACACC
>NW_007735007.1:56589-82987 GCF_000696425.1 Galeopterus variegatus
TTCATTCAAAGCTGTCTCCACACTTCACTGCACACTGGTTTCATCTTGTGAGTGAAAATTTAAAAGGGCATTACGGTGCTCATTCCATATTATCCCTGGAGTCCTTCGACTGAGGAAGGCAATTCTTCCCTCTCTGTCAGATCCCAGGAAGGAGCTGCCTGTCCTGCACCTGTTCCTTCTCTCCTTCCCCTGCTCTCTCACTTGTTTTGACTGTCCAAGGCTGCAGGTAGCTCTTGAACTACACTTAATTATTTGCTCTGATTTGACTTTTGTAGTGAAATGCTTTCCTTGGTGTTTTCTGGAGGTCATACTGCTGACACCTAGTGGGCACTCATAGTATGACACCCTTGGCATGTTCAATCATGAACGGTAGAGGTGACCTTGCGGTTCACATTCAAACCAGGGCACTTTTGAGATTGAAGGAGAGTAATTATGCCAGACCATAGCTGTGCACCAGGACTGTCTTGTCAAACTGTGTCACATAGTCCTGATAAACGAGGAAGGAGGCAGAGAAGGAGGTGGCAGCAACAAGGATGGTAAGAAATGTCGGGGCAGCACATTGTTGGACTCCCTGAGCAGAGATTCATAGAAGGAAGGAAGTTCCAGTGCTCCATAAACTTTACACAGTATGTTTTTTTTTTTTTTTCCTTTTTGTCTTTTTTTCGTGACCGGCAACGGATCGCAACCCTCAGTGTCGCGCCCGTACCGGACCGGGACTGGCAACGGGATCGCAACCCTCGGTGTTGCGCCCGCACCTCGCTCAGCCAGTGAGCGGCCGGTCTGTATGTGGGATCCGAACCCTCGGTGGGAGCACCGCTGCACTCCCAAGCGGCGCACTGTAGCAGTGCGCCACTGGGCCGGCCCACACAGTATGTTTTTAAAAAACAAAAAGCCAAAGAACAGGGGTTCCATCATGTAATGGTTAGCACTCTGGACTCTGAAAAGCCAAAGAACAAGCTCCACAAATACATCGAAGAACCCAGTTTTGAAAAACTCCATGGCACATCCAGATTTTCCATTCTATTGCTATTGTGAGATGCAAATTTTTGTATAGAAAGAAGCTTAACAAAACAAGTGTTGAACTTATACTCTGAAAAACAAACCATTGTTAAAAATAGTTAAAGAAGACCTAAATAAATGGAAAGTCATACTTGTTCATGGATCAGAAAAATCAATATTGTTATGATGGCAATATTCCCCAAATATGATCACAATCATCACAATCTCTACCAAAATCCAGAAGTTGGTAAGCTGGTTCTGAAATTCAGATAGAATATGACCAGAAGAGCCAAAAAAAAAAAAAAATCTTTAAGAAAGAACAAAGTTGGAACAATCACATTTTTCAATTTCAGAACTTAGTACAAAGCTAGAATAATCAAAACAGTGTGGTACTGGCATGAGGGTAAACGAACGGATTAATAGAACTGAACTGAGAGTATATAAATAAACCTGTACACTTATGATTTCTGACAAATGTGCCAAGACAATTCAATATGTAAAGAATAGCCTTTCCAAAGAATGGTGCTAGAAACCCTGACATCCACTTGCAAAAGGATGAAGACTAATTAATAAAAGAAATTAATTAAATTAAATGAGTTAGTATTCATAGTGGGCTTAGAACAGTGTCTGGCACATAGGAAGCACTCAGTAATAATTTGTTTTTGAAAAAGGGAGAGGATGGAAAAGAGATAAGGAAGGCCTCCATTCATTCAACAAATGCCGAGAATTTGTTGTCATATATGCAGTGGATAACAGGTAGGAAAAGATGTCTCAGGAAGACAACATGATGTTTAAAGAACACATTTTGTGTTACACAGATTTCCCTCAGTAGAACCAAGAGGATGCAGACATTTAGGGAGGCTCAGAGCAATTGGCAAGACTGAGCCTTATAGTTGGAGCCACATAGTTTAATTGAAACCAAATTCATCTTCATGTGTCTAATGGTAATAAGATCCAAGTGAATTATGTAATTATACCAGTTAACCTAATTCTTTGGAAACTCTCTATTCACTGAGGTACCAGGGAATCCTAGGGTGCTGGGCATTTACCTGTCTATACTTGTACATATAAAGAGAGAGTCTAAAGGTGAAGGAACACACACACACACACACACACACACACACACACAATGTTTTACTTGCAAAGCAGAGAATTAAAGGAATTATTCTGGAACTTTAGGTCAGCAGCGAGCTATTGAATTACCCTAAGCTTTTGGTTTAATTATCCAGATAATTGTATCGGCAGTAGGATCCTGCCCTGCTCTGACCCTTTTTAGATGCTGTCCCGAGAATCTTTGTGGTCCTCATCATCTGCTCTGTGAAACCCGTCCACACATAGAGCCCAGTGGCAGGGAGAGAATGGCCTGACTTGCTCTCCCCAGCAGATCCCTTATAATTTGGGTTGCTGTATTCTGTCTACCCTCACGGGACTGACTGAGGGTGGCACACCGTGCAGGGGAATCTCCTGTCCCCCAGGGCTTTAGCTGTGCAAAGCTGGAAGAAAAGTTTTTTGTTTTTTTTTTAAAGATGACCGGTAAGGGGATCTTAACCCTTGACTTGGTGTTGTCAGCACCACGCTCAGCCAGTGAGCGAACCGGCCATCCTTATATGGGATCCGAGCCCGGGGCCCTGGTGTTATCAGCACCGCACTCTCCCTCGGCAGTAGGATCCTGCCCTGCTCTGACCCTTTTTAGATGCTGTCCGAGAATCTTTGTGGTCCTCATCATCTGCTCTGTGAAACCTGTCCACACATAGAGCCCAGTGGCAGGGAGAGAATGGCCTGACTTGCTCTCCCCAGCAGATCCCTTATAATTTGGGTTGCTGTATTCTGTCTACCCTCACGGGACTGACTGAGGGTGGCACACCGTGCAGGGGAATCTCCTGTCCCCCAGGGCTTTAGCTGTGCAAAGCTGGAAGAAAAGTTTTTTGTTTTTTTTTTAAAGATGACCGGTAAGGGGATCTTAACCCTTGACTTGGTGTTGTCAGCACCACGCTCAGCCAGTGAGCGAACCGGCCATCCTTATATGGGATCCGAGCCCGGGGCCCTGGTGTTATCAGCACCGCACTCTCCCGAGTGAGCCATGGGCCGGCCCTGGAAGAAAAGTTTTTACCTTCATTTTTTACCTTCTTCCCTTCGGTTTCCCAGAGGCAACTTTTATTTTAGAGAAGCTCCAAAAGAAACAAGAGCAAAGCTGACATCATATTCTGTACCTGCACATGATGCGTTAGAAAGTCATCTCTTTCCAAGAACAGTTTTCAACAAAATGATCAGTACACCTGTTTTAGTCTGTTTTGTGTTGCTATAACAGAAACACCTGAGACTGGGTAATTTATAAAGGAAAGAGGCTTATTTGGCTTACGATTCTGGGACAGCTGCATCTGGCACGGGCCTCAGGCTGCTTCAACTCGTGGTGGAAAGTGGCAGAAGCCAGTGGGTACAAGCAGATCACATGGCGAGAGGAAGCAAGAGAGAGACAGGAGGTGCCAGGGTCTTTTTAAGCAATGGGCTCTTGCGGGAACTAATAGAGCGAGAACTCACTCATTAATCCCCCCACTCAGGGAGAGCATTAATCCATTCATGAGGGATCCGCCCCCATGACTCAATCAGTTTCCAACACTGCCACGTTGGGGATCAAATTTCCTCATGAATTTTGGAGGAGACCACACATCCAAACTCCATCAACACCTTTCCTTCCTTCCGATAGTGTGTGGCCAAAACTGACTTTACCAGAAAGCATTTGCACAGCACTTCTGGGACTGAAGTATCTGTTGCTTGCCCCTGAGCTCTTATTACTTTGTCAGCTCAAATTTCTATTCTTTTTTTAGGAAGAAAAAGGAAAAAGAGCAGTGATAGAGAATTGGTCAATGCTGTGCAGAGAGATGATTTGTTTTCCAAGCCCACAGCTAGCAATTAAGCTGGACGGCCTTGGATCAAGTTCTGGTATATCATAACCCTAAATTGAAAGCCTGCATTCCAGGCTGGAGGGAAGCCAAGAGATTTGACCCTGCTTTTAGCACAAAGAAGCTGAGCTCTGTCCCTGCTCCCCAAAGTCAATCTTCTACTGCTTAGAGAGAAACAGAGGGGGCTGGTGAAGGGTGTAATGAAGTCCAGTACAGAGAGGAGAGGACAGGCACCACAGTGTGTATGGGTTGGTGGGGTGGACATGAACGTGAGCTTTGGAATGAGGCAGATCTTTATACCGGAGTTCATGTCACTTTCTTACAATTGTAATTCCCTAGTTTCCCCAAGGGAACAGACATTTTGCAAGGAGGAGAAACCTGAAGCTATGTGCTCTTGGGCATGTCTTAAACTTCTTCGAGCCTCAGCTGCACATCTGTCACGATAATGACAATGATGCGTATCTTAATGATGGATTGAAGATTAGGTGATGTAACATGTGACAGAGGGGGAAATGCTTAGTACTGTACATGGTAGACACTAGGTGAGTGTTAGATTCTTTTTTTATCAGAGACCATAAACTCCTTATAGGTAGAGGTCTTATATCCCTTAGTATCCACCACACTGCCTAATAAGTGCACAACACACGCTAAATGTATTGGATGGTTTAAGTCAGACAGCCA
This sequence comes from Galeopterus variegatus, assembly GCF_000696425.1. Classification (NCBI taxonomy): domain Eukaryota; kingdom Metazoa; phylum Chordata; class Mammalia; order Dermoptera; family Cynocephalidae; genus Galeopterus; species Galeopterus variegatus. The sequence goes on from NW_007735007.1 coordinate 61,170, forward strand.
AGTGGTGAGAAATGAGATGCATCAACTTTCTCTACCCATTCATGTTATCACCTGTCACCACTGTTCAGAAGATGAGTCACAAGGCTCGTAGAGCAGAGACTGAAGCGGCTGAGCCAGCAGCTGAGCCTTTCCTTCTCTTTCCCTTCCCTTCCAGGACTGACCCCACCACCACCACCTGCATTAGGAATGCCTCGCTGGTCTGTTCTCCATCTCCTCCTTCTAAATTACTCTTCCTTTTCCTTATTTCCTCAGAAAAATTTCTATTCTCTTAGGGTGACCATGACATTGGATTTTGGGGAACTGATTCTCCTTAAGGTGGGACACTGAGAAGAGGCTCCTTCCATTAGCCCAGAAGAATCACTGGTATATATTCAAGCAGTTTAGACAAATGGAAGAGGCAGATGCAGGCTCATGAGATGTGGGGAGAAATCGTGGGCCAGAGGATCTTTCCAGTCTTCTCCTCTACTCAGACTTCAAGGGCAAATGGGTCTGAACAAAGCCAGTTGATCTTTTCTCACATCAGTTCTCCAGGAACCCACCTGCATGCCCATGAACTACTGCCATGTCCCATTTTCTGTGACTCAGTCCAGGTAAATCTATTTCTTTCTTCAAGGCTCCTGACTGCTTTGCACAGTTTCCAACACCACATGCCTAGGTAAGTTTGGAAACTGTATTAATCAGCCCAGGCTGTCATAACAAATTACCACAGACTGGGCGGCTTAAACAATAGAAATTTAATTTTCTCATGGTTCTGGAGTCTGGGAAGTCCAAGACCCAAGTGCCAGCCAATGAGGTTCCTGCAAAGCTTCTCTTCCTGGCATGCAGACAGGTGCTTTCCTGCGTGTCCTTGCACAGCCTTTCTTCCATGCACACTCCTGCGATAGAGAGAACTCCGTGTTGTCTCTTCTTGTAAGGACACTAATCCTTTTGGGCTAGGGCCCCATTCTTGTGACTTCATTTAACTTTAATTACCTCTTAAAGACCCTATCTCCAAATACAGTCACATTGAGGGTTAGGGCTTTCCTATATGAATTTGAGGGGAGGGGACATAATTCAGTCCATGGCAGAACCCTTTCGGGAGAGTTTTGCCACTGCTTACCTGTGACTTCCTGTGGTGAAGCTAGTTGTTACCAGTGCAGCTTGTTCTTTTCCTGTCACAACTGGCAGAACCTGAATTTTCTGAGGTACTCTGTTAAGACAGAAGAGTGTATCTGTCAATATGCCTGGTGCAGGAGGCTTCCACAGGCAGCTTGTAGTTTCTGAGAACTGGTATTTTTACACGACAGAGTTTTATGTCCCTTAATGATATAACATTTGTGACCATCAGCCTTTAGCAAAGGGAGGATTTTTGATAAAGCACTGGACAGAGTCTGCAAAGGCTCAAGTATATTAAGTCACTGATATGGACCACTCATCCCACAATGATCTGCCACAGATCTGTAGCCACCAGCCGAGTGGCCACTGAAGCATTGGCCAGTGAGTGTTGCTGTACCTGGCCAACCTGCCAAGGTGACTTGGAAGGAGGGAGCAAGATTCTAAACCTCCACACCTAGTTTTCCTGAGTGCTTTCAGAAAGTTGGAGCCCAGACAAAAAAATTCCCACCTCTTTAGCATGGCTGGAAATAACACCCTGTCCTCAGGTCCCTCCCTGCCTGCTGCTGGCCTGACCATCCACAGCTGGGGAGACATTTCTGCCCTCTGCTTGAGGGGCTGACATTCCCTCTGTGACAGTAGATGGCAGCAGGCTCCTGAACAGAAAACAAAAAACAAAACAAAACAAAACAAAACAAAACAAAATCTTGCGCAAGTCTGGGAGTGGGGTGGGTGGATTCTTCTCCAGGTGCCCACCTCTGCAGCAGTGCCTATGGTATGGCCCCAGTGCTCAGTCCAGTTCAGTAGTTATTTTCTGAACTACCTAGTCACAGGCACCCAGTGCAGAATGAGAAGCAAAAAGGAGGAAGCAAACGGGAAATGAGGCGGAACGACATGGGGTAAAATCAGGACTCTCTCCATCAACAGAGGACTGTTTCAGTATGAATTTCTTTAACTCTGAAAAGCATGAGAGCTTGAGAGGACAAAATCTAGGAAGAGCACTGGGATGTTAAGGAGAATAGAAGTGGCTTCTCTCTTATATGGATCAGGACAGTTTAGCCTCTGCTGCAGTAACAAAGCATCCAGGAACTTCAGTGGCTCATCGCATAAGTTATTTCACCCTCATATTACAGTCCAGTGTGGATTGGGAAGCCCTTTGTTATCATGTGGCAATGCCATCTTGGGCATGTGGCTTCCAAGGTCACAGTGGCAGAGGGAGAGAGAGTGCACAGAAGTCACACCTGCACTTAATTGCCTCAGTCTAGAAATCACCTACAACTTCCACTTAACCTTCTTGAAAAACTGAGTCACATGGCCCCAACCAGCTATGAAAGAGGCTGGGGAAAGTGGCTGTCCTGTGTATTTTGCAGATTGACTTGGAGCACTGTCTCTCCCACACCTCTGCAGTTAGTTCTAATTAGACTCAAGGTATGATTGCATAGGTGATCACCCATTCACAGTTGAGTGGCTGATTTGTAAATAGCTTCTTATGGGATCTGATGAGCAGAAGCAAAGGAGACCCTGGAGAATATAGTGAGGCCACAGTGTGAGAAGAACAGAGCCATTTCCTACAGATATCTTAGTAAGTTCAGCCTGTTCAATAATCGTCGTGGTTGTAGAGGCTTGTGAAAACCTCCTAGGCATGCTATTAGCCCGAGTAGAAAGGTAAGACTAGCCAGTGGGTGATACTAACTGTGCATATTCTGCTCAGAGACCTGCCTATACAGAGTGGTTTTTAAGGGGGCACAGAAACTTACCTTCACATGGGTGCAACCAGAAGTTAAATTCGGTTTTTCCAGTTGACTGAATTTTGGCAGAGTTCACAACTTCAAGGACTGAGAGCAACAAGTGCACTGTAATCCAAACAGAGGTGTTAGACAAAACCCCTGTAGGATATGCTAAGGACAGCCAGACTGATTTGGATATGTTGTCCCCCAAAAGCTCATGTTGAAATCTGATCCCCAGTGTGGCAGTGTTGGGAGCTGTTTGGGTCATAGGGGATGGATCCCTCATGAACAGATTAATACCTGGGGGTTGGGGGATGGGGTAGTGAGTGAGTTCTCAGCTCTACAGTTCCCGGGAGAGCTGACTGTTTACAAGGAGCTTGGCACCTCCCCCCCCCTCTCTGTGTCTCTCTTGCTTCCGCTCACCATGTGATTTTGTACCCACTGCTGCCTACTGCTTTCTGCCATGAATAGAAGCAGCCTGAGGCCTGCACCAGATGCAGCTGTCCCAGAACTGTGAGCCAAATAAACCCCTCTTCTTTATAAGTTATCCAGTCTCACATGTTCTGTTACAGCAACACAAAAATGAATCAATGCACTGGTCCAGCATTCACAACGCCTAGCGATCTGTATAACAGACACTCCAGCCCCCCGCAGTGAGAGAGCTCTCAGAGAACAGCTCATAGAGATGGGGCTTGTCTGCCAGCTGGGAAGTCTGACATTGCTCCCCCTGGCTGAAGGTATGCAGAGCTGAAGAGTTATTAACGTCACAATTTTCATGGGATTGGGACATAGAAGAGGAAAACAAAATCTTGGGAGAGTTTCAGATTTTTCTTTTAGGCTTCAAAAATCAGATTGGAGTGAGACCCTCAGCAGGACATCATTGACAGTGGGAGACTGGCTGGGATAACTGTGATGGGAAAGCAAGGAGAGGGACAGAAACAGTGGGGGCCATGGGGGGGAAAGTGGGCACCTAGTTCCCCATGAGCCAGGTGAATGCCATGCCCAATGCTAGGTTAGAGTCACACTGAAAGACTCCACCATTAGGGGCAGGAGAGGAGGTGGGGCCAGAGAAGGTATCACCTGCATCAGGTGCACCAGGAGCAGTGGAAGTCCTGGTGGGCTTGTGGAGAGGCGTTTTAAGATTATTTTTAAATTAGAATACAATAAAATGTTTCAGCTTACAGTTGTATGAATTTTAATACAGATGTAGATTCACATAATTGCCAAGACAATCAGATTACTAATTTCTTGTACAGTCCCTTTGAGTCACACACTCCTCCACCTCTAACCCCTGGAAACCACAGATCTGTTCGCAGTTTTGTATTTTTTGGAAACATCATATAAATGGAGAAATGTAACCTTTTGAGATGAGCTGTTTTTTCCTCAGCATAAAGCCTTCAGATTCTACTGTATTCATCCATCTCTGGTGCTTATAACAAGATACCTGGGACTAGGTAATTTAAAAAGAAAATGAAATTTATTGCTTACAGTTTCGGAGGCTGGGAAGTCCAAAGTCCAGGAAACACATTTGGTGAAGGCGTTGGTAGTGGCAATAGTGACCCAGGTGTCTCACATGGCAGAAAATGGCAGAGCAGAGAGAAAGATACCTCCTCATGCACTCTCCTTTTTAAGCCCTCAGAACCATGCTCATGACCACCATTATTAATCCTTTCACTAAAGTGTGGTCCTCAGAATCTAATCACTTCTTCAAGGCCCCACCTTTCAATTACCAGAACAGGATTTCCCACCCTCTTACCAGTCACAGTGGAGATCAAGCTACTAATACCTAAAACTTGGGGGATACAATCCACATCATTCATCCAAGTTGTTGCATGTCTTAGTGGTGTTTTTTTTTTTTTTATTGTTGAGAAGTATTGCATTGTTTGCATGTACAACTATTTATTTATTAATTTCACCCTGGCCCAATTATCAATTTATTATCTCTCACCAGTCTGTACCTGCTCTGTGTAATGGACTGGATTTTGAAGTATTTACTCCTTACAGTGAGCAGTGTTAAGCCCTTCAGTAGATGGAGCTGGGGGAGCATTGCAGGAGGGTCTTCCTGGTTCCAGCTGCTGTTTCTGTTGTTTTTCTTGCAGTGTGCCTGTGTATGTGTGAAGACATCTGTTGGTGCCCTGCCCTTGCTGTGCACCCAGAGGAAGCAGCCTCTGAGTGATCTCACAGTCCTGGCCTGGGGCAGGCAAACACCTCTCCACAACCTCCCAGTATGGACACTGCGCTCCAAGCCCCACACCCACAGTGGCACTCCAAATGCCTCCTGTACCCCTACATGAGCTGTGGCTCACCTGCACCCCAAAGCCTTGTTTCCCACAGCTTCCCCCAGTCACATCCTGCCTCTTGCTGCACATGCTCCTGCCAGCTGTGGCTTGCCTGCACTGCAGAGGTCTACTGCCAGCTTTCCCAACAGCCGTGGACTGGCTCTGGCCCAGGTGGGCAGGAGAACTTCTTTGTCAGACGCTGGGCTGCCTCACTGCTTCTGTAACAACGTCTGACCTCAGCCCTGGGGAGAGCCCCCTTCCAAGTTTGCCTTTCCACACTTCTCAGCCCTGGGGGATCCTTTGGAGTTCTATTTACATCTTTACAGCCACTCTCTTACAGACAAATAATTATCTATATTAAAATTTCCCTTTTTAAGTTACTATGTGACTCTGTCTCCTGATTGGACACAAACTGATACATACTGGTTAAAGGTCATTGAAGTGTTTCAAATATTGGTGATTATGAATAGAGCTACTGTAAACATTCATGTATTGGTTTCCGTGTGAACCCAAGTTTTCATTTCTCTTGAGTAAATAGTGGGATTTCTGGAACAGACAGTAAGTAGATATTTCATGCTGTAAGGACTCGTTAAACTCTTTGTAGGGTGGTTGCATGGGGTTGCCTTCCCACCAGCAGTAGATGGGAGTTCCAGTTGCTCCATGCCCTCACCTGCAGGTTTCTTTTCTTTCTCCCCCTGCCATGGCCATTTTAGTCAGTGTGGGTGGGTTTTTTTTTCTCATTTGGTTTTAATTTTCACTTTCCTAATGGATGGTGGTGTTACACATATTTTCATGTGATTACTTGCCATCTGTGTATCCTGTTCAGAGAAATGTCTATTCATGTTTTTCTTTTTTTTTTTTTTTAAAAAGATGACCGGTAAGGGGATCTCAAACCTTGGCTTGGTGTTATCAGCACCACACTCTACCGAGTGAGCCACGGGCCGGCCTTTTTATTTCTTTTTTAATTGGGTAGTTTGTTTGTTATTATTGGGTATGGGGAGATCTTTATATATTCTTGATATAAGTCCTGTGCTGGATATGTGGCTTTCAAATACTTTTTGCCAGTGTAAAGCTTGTTTTTCATTATTTTAACAATGTTTTTCTCAGAAAACAAGTTTTTAATTTTGTTGAAATTAAACATCAATCTTTTCTCTTATGGATCATGGTTTTGGTGTCATATTTAAGAACTCTTTGCCTGATCCTAACTCATGTGTTCTTCTAAAATTTTATACATTTAGGTTTTACGTTGAGATCGATGACCCATTTTGAGTTAATTTTTGCATAAGGTGTGAGTTTGTTATTACATATGTATGTCCAAGTGACCCACCACCATTTGAATATAAAATCCATTTGAACACCATAAAGAAATTCTATCCTTTCTTTATTGAATTGTCTTTGAAACTTTGGCGAGAATCAACTGGCCATATTTGCATGGGTGTATTTTTGGGCTCTCTACTCATTTCTACTGATCTATCATTTTGACAGTATCATACTGTGATATTGATTGCTATAAACTTATATTGATTCATAAAATTCAGCAGTATGACTTCTCAAAACTTATTTTCTTTTCCAAGTTGTTTTGGTTATTCTAGCTTATTTGCCTTTCCACATAAATTTTAGAATCAGTTTATCTACACCCACAAAAATCCTGCTGGGATAATGGTTGTAATTGTGCTTAACTTCTTAGTCAACTTGGGGACAGTCGTTGATTTAAGAATACATTGAATCTTTATATCAACAACACGCTATGCCTCTCCACTTATTTAACTGTTCTTTAATTTCATATTTAAGTATTTTCTCTTTTTCTTTTTTTTTTTGAGGGGGGGGGAATACCATGAATAGTAATGCTTTTTAACTTATGGGTTTCAGTTGTTTGTCACTGAAGATAGAAATATTTTATATTTTTACATGATAATCATATCTTGAGAACTTGCTAAACTCATGAGTTCTAGAAATTTTTTTGTAGCTTCTTGGATTTTCTACATAGAAAATTATGTAGAAATTAGTATTGCAGAATAATAAGAGTTTTATTTCTTCCTTTCCAAACTGAATGCATTTTTTTTTCTTTTTCTTGCCTTATTGCACTGATGAAGACTTTCAGTACATGGTTGTATAGGATTCTGAGTGAATACTCTTGTCTTCTGCTCAGTCTTACAGAGAAAGTATACCATCTTTCACCATTAAGGATGACTTTTAGCTGTAACTTTTTGTTGTTGTTGTTTGTTTGTTGTTGTTTTTAAGAGGCCTTTATCACGATGAGAAAGTTTCCCTGTATGCCTAGTTTGCTGAGAGGTTTTAAGATGAATGAATGGTGAATTTTGTCAAATGAATTTTTGGAATCAGTTGATACGATATGATCATTAGTTGCTCTTCCTTAGACTGTTAATATGGAAAATTACATTGAAAGATTTTTTAATATTAAGCCAGCCTTGCATATGCAGGATAAACTCTTCTTATTATAGTGTATTATTATATTTATATATTGCTGGATTCAACTTGCTAATACTTTCTTGAATATATTTGTGTCAACGTTTATGAAGAATGTTTGGTCTGTAGCTTTCTTTTCTTACAATTTCTTTGCTTGGTTTTGGTATTCAGACAATTCTGAACTCATAAAAAAACTTGGAAAATGTTCCTTCCTCTTTTGTTTTCTAGAAGAAATTGTAGAGTCGGTGGAGCTTCTGCTGCTGCTTTTTCTTCTTCTTCTTTAGATATTCAGTAGATTTGGGCAATGAAACCATCCGGGTCTGAAGATTCCTTTATTGAAAATTTTAAAATTAAAATTTGAATTCAATTTCATGAATAGTTATGGCCAAGTCAGGTTATCTGTTACATTTTGAGTGAGTTTTTACAGCTGGTGGTTTTTGAGAATTTGCCCATTTCATTTAGGATGTCAAATATGTGACCATATAGTATTCATAGCATTCCCTTATTATTCTTTTAAGATGTGCAGGGTCTGTAGTGATTTCTCTTTTTCCTCTCCCAATGCTGGTAATTTGTGCCTTCCTTCTTTTTTTCTTGGTCAGACTTGTTAGGGGTTTATCGATGTTAATGATCTTTTTGAAGAACCAGCTTTTGGTGTTATTGATTTTTCTATTGATTTCTGGTATCAGTGGCATCAGTTTCTGCTCTTATCTTTATTATTTCCTTCCTCCTACTTCCTAAGTTTGAAGTGTAGATTATTAACTTGAGATATTTTCCTTTTCTAATACAAGCACTTAATATTATATGTTACTCCATAAGCTTGGCTTTAGTCTCATCCTGCAAAACCTTTTTCTTTTATCTATGAATTATTTAGGAATGCGTTATTTAATGTCTACGTGTTTTGAGCTTTTTTTTGTTATCATTCTGCTAATGATTTGTAGTCTAAATCCATTATAAATGAGAACATGCTTTATATAATTTTAATTTTTTTTTTCGTGTCCGGCAACGGATCGCAACCCTCAATGTCACGCCCGTACCGGACTGGGACCGGCAACGGGATTGCAACCCTCGGTGTCACACCCGCACCTCGCTCAGCCAGTGAGCGGGAACTGGTCTGTATGTGGGATCCGAACCCTCAGCGGGAGCGCCGCCGCGCTCCCAAGCGTCGCACTGTAGCAGTGAACCACTGGGCCGGCCCTATAATTTTAATTTTTAACTTTTATTTTGTAATCTAGTATATGGTCCATCTTGATTAATGCTCTATGTGCACAGCAAAAAATGTGTATTCTTGGTTTTTTGGTTTCTTCTTTTTCTTTTTCTTTAATTTCTTTTCTTTTTTTTTCAGTGCTATAAGGGAAATTTATTTAATGGAAATGCATACATTAATAAAAAAGAAAGATCTCAAATCAGCAACCACCTTTTGCACCTTAAGAAACTAGAAAATAAAGATCAAACTAGCAAAAGAAGTAAATAAAAGTTAGGACATAGATAAAAGAAATAGAAAATAGAAAAAAATAGAGAAAATCACTGAAACCAAAGTTGGTACTTTGAAAAGATCCACAAAATTGAAAAACCTTTACCTAGATGGACCCCCAAAAAAGAGAGAAGACTTGAATAACTAAAATCAGAAATGAAAGAGGGGTCACTACAACCAAACTTACAGAAATCAAAAGGATTATAAGAGAATATTATGAATAATTAATGGTCAGGAAATTAGATCATCTACATGAAGTGAATAAATTCCTAAAAACACACCACCTACCAAGACCGAGTTATGAAAAAACAGAGTTTGAACAGTACTATAGCTAGAAAATGCCAATTACTCAATTTTTTTCACATTTTAAAAATTAATAATGATTCCTTAATATAATCAAACATTGAACATGTTTAAATTTGTCCAACTCTTCCCCTCCCTCTTTCTTTCTTACAATTGATTTGTTTACAGCAGGATCCAAACAAGTTCTGTTTGTTACATTGGTTCCTGTGTTAGTTCTCTTAAGTTTCTTTTAATCTATAGGCTCCCCCTTTATCTCATATTTCCCCTTTACCCCACAAAGTTTCCCAAGGCCTGGATTTACTGGCTCCATCCCACTAGTGTCATTTAACATGTTCCACTGTCCCCTGCATTTACTGGTGATTGGTTGCTGGTTCCTGAGGCCTGATCTCCCTTAGGTTAGATTTGGCTTCAGATATATGTTTTTACTGCAGGAGGCCCATTATGTCTGATCATCTCTCTGTAATGTTAGCAGATGTTGGTGATCATTTGTTAAATCGATTATTTCAGTAGGGGTTTCCAAAATAGCATATTCTAATTATTGTATTCCCTCTTTACTTACTAGCTGGGATACTTCACTAGACAGAAATGTTCCTCCTCAGCTATTTATGGTTACCCTGAGAAACAGTGCATACAGGGAAGACAGGATAAATGCTTGACTCTTCCCTTTTACCTACTAGTTTTAGAAAAATGAATTTTCCCTATCATCTTCCAAAGAAACTGAGAGTTTGTTTGTTTTTGTTTCTTGGTCATTATGGTTTTTTGTGGTGGTAAGGTTTAGTTTCTTTCTCTTTCTCATTTGCATTTTTGTTCTACCAGTGGGTTTTATTCTTTCTTGTGTATTCGTGGTAGTGATTATCACTTTTCAGATTCAAATGCAGGACTCCTCTGAGTATTTCTTGCAGGGCTGGTAATGAGGTGGTGACCTCGCATACTTTGTTTATCTGGAAAATACATGATTTCTCCCTCATTTCTGAAGGACAGCCTTGCTGGGTATATTATTAGTATTTTGAATATAACGTTCCATTTTCTTTTGGCCTGTAGAGTTTCTGTTGAGAAGTCTGCTGTTAGTCTAATAGGGGCTCCCTTTGATGTTTTTTTCTTGCCTCTTTTAAGATTCGCTCTTTATCTTTGTGCTTTGCCAGTTTGACTATAATGTATCTTGGAGAGGATTTTTTTGGGTTGAATCTGTTTGGGGATCTTTGAGCCTCCTGGGTCTGAAGGTCCCTGTCTCTCCCTATGCCTGGGTGGTTGTCTGTTATTATTTTGGGGTAATATTTTGATAATATATTTGAATAGATTTTCCATGCCTTTTCCTTTCTCCTTCCCTCTGGAACACCTGCAATTCAAATGTTTGTGCTTAAAGTTGTCTGTAACTGTCTTAGATTTTCTTCATTTTTAAAATTCTTTTTTTCCTCTTTTTTTTTGTCTGCCTGGGTTATTTTGAAAAGACTATCTTCAAGGTCAGAAATTCTTTCTTCTGCTTGTTCTAGTTAGCTGCTTAAGCTCTTCATGGTATTTTTTATTTCATTGAGTGAATTTTTCAGTTCCATGAGTTCTCCTACATTCTTTTTTAAGGTGTTAATCTCTGTAAATTTCCTTCTGCATATCCTCGATTTTTTCCTCATTTCATTATGTTGTCTGAGTCTTCTTACATTTTAGTTTCCTTAGGATTATTGTTCAGAATTCCTTTTCAGTCATTTCAAGGGTTTCCTGCTCTACAAGGTCTGCTATTTAAGAATTACTGTTATCTTTTGGTGATGTCATATTTTCTTAGATTGTCTTAATCCAGTATCTCTATGTTGTTGCCAGGTAATCTGGCAGAGCAGTTGCTTCTTCTATTACTCTGGAGTGGGCTTTGAGGGGAGAGACGTCCTCTTCTTTTTCTAGTCTCCCCTGATGACTCTCCTTGCGTCAAGGTAGTTTAGTGTCTTGTGGGCTGCCTGCATGTTGACCATGGCAACTGCTGTGGGGTCAAGCTGCTTTTGCAGCAGTCATGGCTGTGGCAGTGGCTGTGGTGGGCCACCTGTGTGGAAGTGGTATTTTCAGCATGCTCCTTGCCTGCTTCTGGGTAGGGAATGCTGCCCTTGCCTCCTACCTATGACCTCGGGTGTGTTCCTTGCCTACTTCCAGGCAAAGGGGGCTGCTCTCAGCTCCTGTCTAGGTCCCCAGGTGTGTTCCTTGCCTACTTCCAGGCAAAGGGGGCTGCTCTCAGCTCCTGTCTAGGTCCCCAGGTGTGTTCCTTGCCTGCTTCCAGGTGGAGGGGGCTGCCCTCGGCTCCTGCCTAGAAACCCAGGCATCAAAAAAAATGTGTTCTGCTGTTGGTGGTGGGTGGAGTGTTTTATAATTGTCAAGTAGATCTAGAATAACACCAATTAAGTGGTGATATTCAGTTCTTTTGTATCCTTGCTTACCAGTGGTATCAATACTTGAGAGAAAAACGTTGAAGTCTCCAATTACAATTGTGAATTTGTCTATTTCTCCTTTCAGTTAAGTCAATTTTCTCTTCATGTATTTTGAAGCACTGTCATTAGGTGCTTACATAGTTAAGATTCTTATGTCTTCTTCACAAATATATTCTATCACAATGTGATATTCATCTTTATCCCTGGTAACTTTCTTTTCTCTGAAATCTACTTTAACTGGTGTTAGTATAAGCACTCCAGCTTTTTAAAATTAATGTTTATATATTTGTATCTAACCTTTTACTTTCAACCTACCTATGTCGTTATATTTGAAGTGTGTTTATTGTAAAGGGATATCTACAATAAAAATAAAGTTGAGTCATTTTAAAAACTCAGACTAATAATCTCTGCTTTTTTAATTATTGTGTTTAGACATTTTACATTTAATATAACTCTTATGTTTGGATTTATGTCTGCCATTTTATTATTTGATTTCTATTTATTTCCTGTTTTTTGTTCCTCTGTTTTTCTTTTCCCTTCTTTTGGGTTACTTAAACATTTTTTATTATTCCTTTTTTAAAAAGTTTTATTGTAGTAAGAACACTTAACAAGAGATTTATCCTCTTAACAAATTTTAAGTGTAAAATATATTATTCTTGACTATAGGTACAATTTTGTTCAGTAGAGCTTATTCATCTTAAAGATACCATATCCCTGTTGATTAATAACTCCCCATTTTCCCTGGCCTCCAGCCCATTCCAGTACCACCCTTACAGTCTTGATTTTATGAATTTGACTATTTTAGATACCTCATACAAGTGAGCCATGCAGTATTTTTTTTTTCTGTTTCTTGCTTATTTCACTTAGCATAATGTCCTCAAGGTACACCCATGTTGTGATGTATTGCAGAAATTCCTTCCTTTACTGGCTGAATGGCATTCCATTGTCTATTATGTTTTAACAATATTTGTGGGTTTTTATTTGTTTGTTTTAGTGGTTGCCCAATGGATTAAAACATACTCTTACTGTATGTTCACATTTTATTTAGAATAAATATTTTACCACTTCAACTGGTATGTGGATACCTTAACACTATATAAATTCCCCTACCCTCTTTCCTTTATGTTGTAGTTAACTTATATATTACATCAATCTACATTAAAAATCTACCAGAAAGTCACCATTTTTTGCTTTCAACAGATTGTATCCTGAATGCTTTAAATATTTTATTACACAACCCTGGGTCTTATTGAAAGACCCATTCTATGAAGAATTTTATTTTTATTTTACCAGGCAATTGAACCACTTGGATTAAGACCCTAAACATTAACAAGCTTTATGGTTTCAATGTCAGTTCTGTTTCATTGCCTTTCAGTTATTTTGGACCTACCCTGTATATACGCCTTCCAATGGCCTATCTGGGACTCAGGAAGTGGTCTATCTTATAGCTCAATTCTCAAAGTTTATGGTATTCTATTAGGGGTCAGATTCAGACGTGCACAACTTGGGGGTGAATCCAGGAGTATATAAACAACTCTATGGGTTTGTTTTCCTGAGCTCCTCTCTTTACAATCTCCAGGGTATTTTCTCCTCCTCTTTGCAGTTCTCTGATTACAGCTTGGGGACTTTATTCACACCATTCTGCAGTGCACTTTTCACAACTGTTTTCACCTCTGCAGCCAAATGATAAGAGGACATAGAGAGGACACAATTCATAGAAGTCTGTCGCACCTCTTGGGACCACAGCTCCTTATACCAAAGTGGACAGTTCCTCTTCCTTACAGATGTAGGCTCTTGAGGGACCCTACTGACACTGCATTTTTTGGTGCTACTGCTGCCAACACAAGAGTGCTTCGGGGCTGGGTAGTGAAAGAACATAGAAGGGGAAAATGTGGGAGTGGTAGGAAGCCCCTTTCCCAGACTTCAAGCCTGCACTAGTGGCCTTCTCCTGGACTCTCTGTTGTCACAGCTGTCCACTTGTGGGTTTCAGACTGTACTGAGTCTACATCAGGGGGGATTGGAGGAACAAAAATATAGAACTTTAGTTCCTGTCTTCTCCCATGTGCCTGTTTCTATTTATTTTTCAGAATCCTCACATTGGTTTTTTGTGTGTGTTTTATTGAGTTTGTATAGCCGCAATAAGAGAGAGAGAAAGGGTGGTGTGTATTTACTTCATCTTACCTGGAATTACAACATAGAAATAATAGAGATGTAAAGTATAGGTTTAAAACCCAAAAGAGACCAGAAAAGCTGTGGAAACTTCCTGAGATGTCATACAGGGTCAGTGAGGATTACTGTACCACATGTGTTAAATGTAGGGTGACCATCATCTACACCAGGATGCTTTTTCAGAGTGAAAGAGAACACTATGAAAATTACACTTGGCAAACAGGTGTAAACTAGGAACCAGAACATACGGCCACCTTATTTAGAAGGTGTGGTGGGAAAATAATACTCTTTTCTGATTGTATTCTACTGATTCCAATTGTTTGGTTACAATCAGTCTCCTAAACATATAAATTCTGTTCTGGTTGATTTGCATGTAAAAAATATAAACAAACCTTTGTTCTGAGTGCTAATTTGTCATCTTCAGTATACCTACTATCCCCGAAAGAGCGCATTCTGTAACTATTAGAACTAGATCTCTTTTTGTGTATGTACAAAACTGAAGCTTTGAGGATCTTTCTGGAAAGCTAAGAACAAAACTCTGGACCTCTGGATAGCTCATTTCTAGAAGTATCTATCCTAGAATAAAACAAACCAAAGGAGGTTTCTGAGTCTTGGATCTCAGAGAGTGACTGAGAGGAAAACCAGGCATCCTGGCCATCACCAGAGCACAATGGTACGATGACAGTGTGGGTTCCTTCCTGCTGAGACCCTGCAATGATGCTTCCCACAAGAAACTTCCTCCAGGAATAATTTATGCCCTTTAGCTCATCTTTAACTTTATTACTGAAATTTTATTACTGAATTTTGGTGCCAACGCCACAGTGGTTTTTATGATGTGCGTACCTCTGTGAAGAAAGAGCAGGATAGCATTTCACACAGGCACCAAGGATGGCCAGATGACAATGACTTTTAGCCACTCTCAGCTTGGATCACCTTCAGGCCAGTGGATGTCACACTTTTACATATGTAAAAGTCCATAAGTTGCTTTCCTGTATTGCTTAAATGACGCATTATTCCATTTTTTTCAGGGAAGACGGAGCATGAAAATTTACATCCATATACAACTAGAACACTATTTCAACTGCAGGTTGAACTCTCATGGAGAACAAACTCCTGAGGATGCAATCAGCCTTGCCTGTCAGGAACAACTCCTTGGGCCTCCAGTACATCACCCCGTTACTCAGGAGGACTTGCAGGAGACCACTAGGTCAGCAAGCACGCAGGAGTGCCAGCCTCAACAGGCAAATGGCTCAGACTGCAGTCTGTTCGAGCTCCGTTCTTGCTGCCTGTTAACAAGTGCGCGCACTTATTTCCCAGACGCTTAGCTTGACTGCTGACTCTTGCCTCTACCTTTCTAGTTTGTATATAACTGCAAGTCTGTTCTTTGTATTCCTGTTGGCCTAATAATTTTGGCCCTGTTGTTCCCTTTCCAGTGGTCCAGGGTAAGGTTGTATAATTTATGACCTGCACAAAGTGCTCTGGCCAAAGGGACAAGGAGGAAATGAAATTAACCCTACTCTTCTCCCCAAGCCTATGTCCCGGCACAGGCTACGTCAGCCCTAAGGAAGGAGCACTTCCCATAAGGACACGGTCCAGACTAACCATAGCCCTGTGCACTCTGTGTCCCACTACCTTTTATACTTACTGTCTGTGCTCCAGAGTTGAGGGGTCAACATGGAGTAAGAGTTGTCTTCCTTCTAGAAAAGCTTTAAGCAAAGTATAATCACTTGTTTCTAATAAAATAATATTTATTTGATTAAAAATGTACATAAAGTCATATGTACAATACATAGTAGACGTGACAGTCCATAACCACAAAGCAGAGGTAGCTGTGTCTGCTGATTTTGCCCAGACCGCTAGGAAAATCTCGGGGATGTTGTGTGCTGAATGTGCTCAATGGTTTGGAGAACCCACTCTCCCTCTGTCCAGTCCAGGAAATCAAAGGCTCTAAACCACAGCCTCAGTCTCATTCCAGTGCCTGTCGAGCTGCTCGGGCTGGCAGAAGCATTCATGCTGTGTGTTCTGTCCATCGACACCTCTATGCCAGGGACTGGCAGGGAGGTGGCGCCAGGACCCGTTTCACCAGTCCCCAGGCTGGGAGCTCCTTCCAGTGGTTTCTGTTTTACTGAGTCCTTTTCAGTGAAAAAAAACTTGGGAAAATTCTGAGTTGGTTCCACGTGAATCCTTTAGTTTTTCACAGGCATGTGGTAGCGCATTTGGGTCCAGAACCTGGAATTGGGAGGAACTGATTTTAAGCCTCTCCACGTGACTGTGGGCAAAACTCTGAGAGCTTTTTTCACAAGATAAGGTAGAGACTCTGGCTCCTGGAAGGAAGAGAACTGAATTAAAATGAGCTTCGGTGTTTGATCACTCAAGGCAAGATTCACTGCTGCTTGTAGTTCAAAGACACTGGGTCCGTTGACATAGTTGGGGCTCAAGATAAATATTCCTCTTCTGCTCTTCTTAATAATGTTCACAATGTCTTCTGCATACACTGGAAATAAAGAATTTAATTGTAATTGATACTGTTAAACCTTGAATCACAATAACCTTGAATCTCTGAGATCCACTCCAAGGTTCCCTGCAATGGATACTCTACATAAGGAGGAAAGGAGACGCGGTTTACTCTATCACTTTAATCACGTCAACTCTACCAACAGTTGAAGATACCCTCTAGGGTCTAGTCCCTCTCAATTTTACATTCCTTCCTTTGTGTTGTCTCCCCAAATTGTCAATTCCTCTAGGAGCAAAGCTCATCGAAACTAGGTAGACTGGGATAACAGGGGTTATGGGATGTCCCAGGCTCCTTGGTGGGAGTATCCAAGGCAGACGATGTCAGCAGGACATATGAGGTCTGGAAGTCTCATAGATGGCCAGGGATGGGCCCAGGCCTGAGGAACCTGCTCGACCCAGGGCAGAGGCTTGTGGAGGACAGAGTCCCAGAAAGCAGGGAGGCCACCTGTTTATAATGACAGAGAAAACCTCCTGACACAGAGTCAGGGAAGACATCTTTGTTCTGGAAGGCCTACGTAAGGCCTGATATTATTTTCTTTTGAAGATTGATTTTTGCAATGACAAAGTATGTCTCTGAAACACATGTATGCTCATGAAACCTCCAGAAGATGTATATCCCCCAACGGAAAGAAAGTCAGAAAAGACTCAGAGAGAGCTTGCATGTACCTGCCCTCTGTGCTCCATATTTTTTCTTGGCATACAAGACTTACCTCTTCCTGGGGCCACATCTCTTTCAAGCAAACACAAGGTATATCCATATTTGTTTTCCAAAACTTCAGGGAACAGATTCAGGGCCAAGTGTTCCTCACTCAGAGATGAAGCGGCCTCATTCTCAAAAGAGCTCCATTTTGCATAGGATACGAAAGCATCAAATTCCTTTTTATCTGAGGAAGAGGAACAATGAAAAAAGTAAGCCATTTGTGTATATTTTTTACGATCATGGTACACATGCATGTGCTTAAAACATACAGTAAATGCATAAGAAATAAGATTCAGGAGCCTTTCAAAATTGACTTAAAAAACAAAAAGCAGTGGCCGCCTCTATTTTCAAGTCACACTGAATGGCATTGATTGTCTGCCCCAAATCAAATTCTAGTTTATGAAACACTCTTGCATTTGCACTGGAGTTAGATCAAACCGCTGGGTCTTGGGTGATTAAATTGCAGCACTTGGAGTTCCTGGAGCTTTCTGTGCATCTGCAGTGTTTGTCTCATTTGCTACAAATCAAAGAGGAGTCTGCTCCATCGGAGCATGACACTATCCAGCGAGCAAAGGACTGCTAAGACCCAGCACCTGTGTCCATAGGAGAAAAAATACTCCCGTAGAGAGCTGACAGCCCATATACCTATATTTGAATCCCCACATGAAAAATGAAGATCATAACTTTCCAGCAGGCTGTTTTAAGGATTGCATGAGATAATGTACATGTCTGGCTTGTAGCAGGCACAAGATAAATATCCATTCCCCTCCCTTCTGAGTAGGAAACTATATTTGTAGACCTTATTTTAGAATATTTTAAAGATCTCACATGCCTCCATTGACTATATTATTACAAATGCACATTGACTACTGGAGCATGCTAAAGAACTAACTGCAACAAGTAGAAAATCCCAAAAGTTAACTCACAGGCTTTGAAATGGGACACACCCTCCCCAGCATGTCCCGTAACCACTGTCAAATAGAATTGTCACAAAACAGTAAACAGTCGTCCGATTGCTGATGCTATTTGATGCTCTTTACTGTTGCTCAGCGTGGATCTAAGAACAGGCCTCAGTGGAAGGAAGTGCCAGCAGCAGAAGAGGAAGGTCCAAGAAGCAATGGAGGAGAAAACCAAAGAGCCAGGGCCCAAAGGGGGCTGATCTCTGAAGTACGCATTGCCCAGGTGGGAAGGAGCGGGCTCCTGGGTGAGCGGCAGGTGAGCGCTGCTGTGCCTTGAAGACTGCAACACACCTTAGCAGCCTCCCTTCCTTTCACACCCATGAGAACCCCCAGCCAACCAGGATCTTTCTATAATCTGGAAACTGAATTTCTTTTGCAATAAAAGTGTGAAATATTAGGTGATTTAGGTCCTCCCACAATTCTAACATTCTAGGTCTTTCTAAAATTTTAAATATTAAGCATTAACTTCAAAGGAATGATTTTGCTGAAAAACATCAGTTTGGCCAGCAGAGGACACTGCATCACTGTGATTGAAAATCGGCTCTGCCTCCCACCCCGCATCCGATTACTACATGGATTAGATAATTTGCTCCATTCAAAAAAGCTAATATTTTTTTTAAATAAATCTCAAAAACACTGTTGGTGTAAGGACAGTGATCAGACAGCTCTGCATTGAATTCCTGGTGCAGGAAAAGCACTGGAATCTGGAGAGGCCTCCCAGTGGATTCCGCTCTTTTCAAGCAACAAAATCATTCACTAAAACTGCAAACATTCTAACCTTAGAGAATTTCAGGATTAGAAAAAACAGAAGCAGCTCTTCTAAAGAAGCAGAATCAATGAACATTACTATCCTGTCTCGTGGGAAAATTGACAGGCATTACATTAATAGTAATAGTACTTACATTTTACAGAACTTCCCACTTTTGGGGACATTTCCATCATTTTAAAGCCCCTTGTTTTACAGATAAGGCTAACGGGATCTCTTAAACCAGACAATTTGAGTCCGAATCCCAAGCTCTAACACCTTCCGGTGGTTCAGTTTTTGACACATGACATCATATCAGCCTGGCTCATAGGTTCACTGTGACAGTTAAAGTAGTGACCACGCATGACAGGCACACACTGCAGTCCTTAGGAAGCAGTGACAGCTGGCATGTGCTGAGCACTTACTATGTGTGAGCACCATTCTAAATGCTCAGTATGTCTTAACTCAGAGTGCCCACACAGCATCCTTTGGGACTGGGGCTGTTACAGTCCCATTTTATAGATGAGGAAACTAAGGCACAGAGATGCTATGTCATTTGCCATAGTGCTCTAGGTTGTTTACTAGAGAGATTATTTCAAGCCCAACATGCCCCACAACAATATTGTCTACAAGATTTCTGGTAAGGGTCATGAAAAAAAAACTGTTTCTCCAGCCTTCTCTGGCGTGAGGCCACCAGACCTGGAGGAAGGCCTGGACACCTGCAGGTACCATGATGTTGTCCATTTTCCGAGCTCTTCCCTCATGGTCTGCCCTGGCTGGCAGCAGGAATCTGAAATTCTTTCCTCAAATAACTCTGAGGAAACAATGTCGATGGCTAGCGATGTCATTTTCTATTGTCCTGTATTATCACAGTCTATGTCAGTTCTGAGAGGAAGTGTCAGCGGGCAGCGTGTTGGGGCGACCTTACCCCCCAGCGTCTCGTCCTTGCTCTGGCAGGTTCGGTACAGCAGCACTATTTCCATCCAGTGCCTGTACAGGAGGGCACTCGCCGCCAGCACGCCCACCAGGGCCATGATGGTGCCATGCAGGACGTACACGAACAGCACTGGGAAGACACGGCAGCCGTGAGCAAACACAGAAGCCGCAATCCGGGACCGGGACCACATGGCACCAGCACCATGAGCCTACCCTGCGCCTTTTCCTGCCCTATTATCTCATCGAAATCACTGCTGCATTTCTTCTGAATCTGGGAACGTCTTGAAATCATGTCTTGAGGGAACTATCTTACAGTAACTCTAGAGAACTTGGGGGAACGGGCAGTTCCTGATCAGGGTAGCCTGGAAAACTTATCACAGCCATTTTATTTATTTTCTCCCCCCAAAAAAACTTCCACATAATCCACTTGCATTCCTCTCATTGTATACCGTAAATTATTTTCATGTATTATTGTCCTTACTAAAGTTTCAGCTTCCTGAGACTGGGAGCCATGTCTGGTTTACCCTTGCACCTGCCACGGGAGGTAGCTAACGTAGGGATCCCCTACAGACCTGTGCTGAGGGAAGTCACCGGACAGGGCACCCACTGCAGACCAGGAACACACTTTGTCTTGTTTAAGCCTCACACACTTTCAAACCTGCTCATGCTGCCATCATCTATTAATTAAATGAATGAATGAGTGAGTAACATCAACTTCCTCTCTGGGCACCTTCTTTAAGAAATTACCTTTATAGGTAATTCTACTCCAGCTTTAAAAAAGGTCTGACCTGTGACTCACGCATATCATTCTGAACGCTGAGCAAGACTACGCCTCCATTCTCCAGCCTTCAGACATGAATCCATGATGTGCTCTGGATTCAGAAGCCAGGAAAGGGAGCTGACTCTTGGCACAGTGTCTGCACACTGGGCACGCCCTGTAGGTATCTGTAGAATGAATGAACGAGCGAGTGAATGAGGGACAGGCTTTGCCAGCACAGCCCCATGCGCGGAATCTCAGTAAGAGGATCAGCTGTGCACCACTGATGCGCAGCTGCTAGAACACTCCATGGGTCACCATAACCACAGTGCTTAGAATAGTGCCTGACACCTAGAAAATGTTAAATGCTGTCATCACTGTTACTCTTCTTCAGGAAAATTCCTCCCCTTGCTAGTAAAGGCAGCTGCGAACTTGCAGGGCAGGTTCCGGGCTCACCTCCCTTCTCGGGCCTCAGTTGGACGGACTGGGTCGTGTTCCCGATGGAGTTCTGGGCAAAGCAGACGAACTTCCTGCGAAGATCACTCTGAGTAACCTCTGTCAACTCTAGGACCCGCTCGATGATTTCATCCTTTAAGGTGGACTTAATCCTAGGAAAGGAGGAGAAATACCACACCCACTCAGTCACGGGCAGTAACACCTACTGGTGGATCTGGAACTTGTGTGAGCAGCCAGCGGCCGGGTTCTCAGGAAAGCTGTGGGATCAGGAAGACACCAGAAGAGTGTAAACTGGTTAGAGAGATCTCGTTCTTAATTCAATTACTGACTCTGCTAAGCATTTACACTAAGATATAATTTACTCGTGGCCCTCATCTGACTTTCTTTACTCTGAAAATTCTCCTAGAGAACAGATAATAATAAATACTAATAAAGAAAATGATTAAGTCCTGATGAGGACATCTGTGTACCAGGCACGCTGCTGAGCAATGAAAATGGGCTCTCAGACCCCCTCCACTCCGTACCCCACAGGAGCCCCACAAAGTAATAATGCAAACATCCTGACTTGGCCACAACCGGACGAGGCACAGAGCAGGTGAGCAGCTCCAGGTCACTCCGCAGGGAGGTGGCTGCCGGGGTCCTGGGCCTAGGCCATTCTGCCCCATCCAGGAAAGTCTGAGTCTCAGCGTTTACTCACGATCCACATTCTCTAAAGTTGCCGATCTACAAACTGTCTTCACGTTAAGAACTCTTATCTATGTGGTTGATGTGTTAGACTGTGTTGCTCTAAGCCTGCAGCACAGGCTCTTCCTCAGTGAGTGCCTCCCACCTGCCACACACTGTCCCCACCCCTGTGGTGACTTTGCAAAGTGCAGGTAGTT
>NW_007735007.1:83885-85087 GCF_000696425.1 Galeopterus variegatus
AGCTTAAAAGGGGATCCAGTAACTTCCCTGAGCTTAGAAATTCTTGCCAGATCTTATTGTTTTACCCAAATCTGCCCTTTATTTTCTTGTAATAAAGTATACTTTTCAAAATGATATTACATTGGTTCATTGCAATATTTTGAAAATCGGAAGAAAGTACTTAATGCATACATCGACTCTTCCTCTGAGCCACATCTTGGAGAAAAGAGCGAATGCGTCCTTGAAGGTGATGTCTGATTGCACATGATTGCATCCGAGCCTTTTGACCCTTCCAGATACTGGACGCCAGCTTTTCCAGGTATTGGATAGCTCTGAATCTCTAGAGTTATGCTTTCTATTAGCCAAGATCTCTCACCAGTACACTCTGTCCACTGATCTGGGTTCTGTGCCCCAGAGAGCAACACACTAAGTCTAATCTCTCATAAAACATAGTAGCTCTGAAGAGTCTCCTTTTCCAGGTTAAGATGTTGCAACTCTCCCTCACTTCACATATTTTTTTTGTCAGACTCCTTATTATGGCGCCATTTTCTCTGGATACTTTCCAGACTGTTAATGACTCTGAAAATTTGGATCCCTGAACTAACCGCACACTCTGAATGGGTAACCCTCGTGGAAACGGGGTGGGGGGGGGCAGCATTGTCTCCTGGATATTGGACGTGATACATGATATTTCTACTCAAGAAGCCTGCATCAGTCTGTCTGCTTGATAGCCTGATTTTTAAAGCAGCTGCATCAAACTGTTGCTACCAATTGAGCTTTAAAACAACTTAAATATTTCATTTTATAGCCCTTTCAGGAAATGCACGCAGCCTCCATGTTTAAAATGAACAGACACTTGCATGTCTGTAATGTTAATTTTCACCACTAGCTGGTGCTAGTGGCTACACCATCAACTCAGCGTGTATATTTTAGAGGTTTCTAAAGGTGAAAGCACCTAGTTTGGGTTGCAAAGAATAGAGTCTGCTAGTTTTCTTCTTACCTTTTTCTCTCAGGTGTTGTGGCTTCCCAGTCCTGGTCAGAATCTTTGATGTACCATTTTATCACAGGTTTAAAGTCCCTTTGGAAGCCAAATCGTGCTTTGCATTTTAGAGTTAAAGGCTTTCCTGAAAGTGAAGAGACCAGAGAAAACAGGAAGGAAATGCGTAAGAAAGCTTCGTCCTCTGTGGGGGAGGAAGACCTGACCAGAAGACAGTTGCCTGATA
>NW_007735007.1:86304-88731 GCF_000696425.1 Galeopterus variegatus
GAAAAAAAAAAAAAAAAAAGACAAAAAAAAAAAAGAAAATGAAGATTAGCATGATCATATCACTAAGGGTGCCAATGTGGTTTGAGGGAGACGCCAGAAAAACGAGGAGTTTTGGTGACCAGCCTGGTCTTCAACATCACAATATACATCAATAAAGAACATTTTTCTAGCCAATATTTGCATATTAAATGAAAATCATGAGGTTACTATAGCATGTAGTTTAACAGAGAAATTATTTAGATATTCAGCTGTTTTTCTGAATAATACACTACGGATGAGCATGCATGTTTTTAACTACTCTCTACCTGCTTTCTCCAGAATCGATATCCAGATATGCTCGACCTCAGACTTAATATTCAACCATGAAATGATTAGGGACTCCATTTGAAAACTCATCTTTGCTCCTTAATATTTTTCCACCAGTAATAACTTAGAATTCATTAAATATCATAAGTAACTTAACTAATTAGAGTTAATTGACTTTTTCCACCATTTCCCCTCCTTTCTTCCATTCTTGTGATGCCGCCCACACTGCTATCGCCATATCTATAATCAGGATATGCTGCTACTGCCACCTGGTGATCATAATGTCTACCTTTATGTTTCTTTCCACAATAATAAATCTCTGATTAGCATTTAAAAGAGCACTTATTTTATTAACACAACCAGAATTTAGTCTTAAACACAGTAATTTTCACTTGGCTTTGTGGAAAGACATAGATTAAAACTGACAAAATGAAATGAGACCACAAGGAATTCAATTTCCTCTCTACCCAAAAAAGACACGACTTTGGAATACAAATTGTTTGAGCTGGGGTTGTGTTATTCTTTTGAAGGCCTGACCAAACATCATATTCATAAGGTTAAGGCTACTCAAGTTGGTAAATTTAAAGCCATAACCGATGGACCTAACCAGTATACATAACCATCTGTTCCTGGTGGGAGTTATGAAGAATCTAAAATCTATTGCCGGTGTCCAATGCACCAGCCACTTAACATACATTGTCCCATTATTTCTCAATGCGATCTTGTGAGGTCAGTTTTATGATGCCTATTTACAGATTTAAAGGCTGAGGCTTACAATGATTAAGTAACTTGCAAGGCCACAAAACTGGTCAGTGGCTGAGTCAAGACCGACACCTGTTCTGTCTGACATGAAAGCTCGATGTGCTGTTCTTTTTATCCCACTTACACCTGCTCCCAGAAGCACAACGTCATTCGAGGGAGATAATACAGCCCAGCTTACCAAGTTCTACTTCCACCGTGTCCTTGATGGGACCCAGAATATCTGGTTTGAGATTAGTGTCACCCATTAAAAGATGAAAACAGAAAACGATCATTTGTGTTGGGAAATCTGAAGGCCTGCTTGCTGAAGATTCGGGGGCATGGCCACACTTTGATCTAAATGTTTTGGAGCTCCCTCTTCAAATTTTACCCATAATCCATAAATCTAGGAACTCAGGTTTGTGTGTGAAAAGCTTCCTCTCCAAAATAACTGTGGCATCGGGTTGGTGGTGCTCACAAAACATTAGTCCTTGATTCATCCCTACCCGCCAGTGTGCATTTTCCTCCACACCAGTCCTGCTNAATTTTACCCATAATCCATAAATCTAGGAACTCAGGTTTGTGTGTGAAAAGCTTCCTCTCCAAAATAACTGTGGCATCGGGTTGGTGGTGCTCACAAAACATTAGTCCTTGATTCATCCCTACCCGCCAGTGTGCATTTTCCTCCACACCAGTCCTGCTTGCTCACTGCGGACTGGAGCCCCCATCCCTGTCTCTCCCACAAGATTTCTGTTTGCTGCCATCTGAACGAGTAACCCAATGGTGGGGGGGAACCCACCCACGAAACTGTACCAGTCAAGGAGATCTGAGTTCACCCTTTCCATCCTTAAAGTCATGGCTTGTTTCAAAAGGAAGGAGAATACAATCCTTAATTAATCATTTTATCCTTCAGCCTCCTGCCCCAAACTTTCAATATGCCTCCACTGTCACACTGTCCCATCTCCTGATATAGGGAGATTCACGGCCTTCGCTGTCAGGCCCGTGCACACTTCCTTCTCAGGGACCACCTGCCCTCACGGACACCAATGCTCTCCCACCTCTTTAACCTCTTTCTCTCTCTCTCTCTCTCTGCTTCTTCCCACTAGCATTTATTCATGCTCAGTCTCTCCATCTTAAAAAAGAAAGAAAAGCCCTGCACCTAACACCCCTGCCTCACTCACCCCCACTCCTTCCCAGCACATTCTTGGAAGAGTCCCAGGTCCTCATTCCCTCCATCCACCCACTTCCCGTGGAGTCTGGTTTCTGCCCCCATCGCTCCTCTGAGACTGCTGTGGCCACAGTCACCAGTGACACCCTTGCACCTAAACCCATTGAGCATGGAATTTTCAACCTACTTTACCTCTGGGGCCACCCCTCTTTGAA
>NW_007735007.1:90452-96710 GCF_000696425.1 Galeopterus variegatus
CCGGTACGGGCGCGACACTGAGGGTTGCGATCCATTGCCGGACAAGAAAAAAGACAAAAAGAAAAAAAAAAAAGAAAAAAGAAAAAAAAAACATCTTTGATTTCTCTCTTTCTTCTGTCTTCTACCTGAAATCCATCATCATGTTCTTTTGAGTCACAAATCCAGCCACTTGTCACCACCTGTGCTAAGTCTATGCACAGAGCAACCAGAAGCATCTTCCCAGACCCTGCTGCCCCCCCGCTCTGACAAACTCTATCAGCACGTTACAGCAAGCCCACCTACGTGCCAGCTCCAGACCTGGCTCTCACACCTGGCTCCCCCTTTCCTCTTCCCCATTCCCAGTCACCAAGTCCTTTCAGTCCACCCATGTCTCTCCACCCCCTCTGCCGCTCCCTAGTTCAGGTCCCCATGAGCAATCATCTGCTTGACCTCAGCAGCCTCCTAACTCTTGTTCCTGCTTCTGTTCTTACTCTCCAAAATTCATTTTCTACGCAGTAGACAGAGCTATCTATCTCTAATGCAAATCCAGTCATGACACCCTCCCACTGAAAACCCTCAACGGCTCCCCATTGTTTCGTGAATAAAGCTCCAGACAGTTCTAGTCAAACTGAAGAGAACACACTGTCCAAACGATGTCAGCTTGGCTTCCAGACCCTCACCCTCAAGCGACCCTTTTCTTCCTAGAATGCAGCGAGCTCCCTTCCATCCCTGGGCATCCGCTGTGCTGCCCCCTCTGCTGGAATGTCACCTGCCCACCTGCCCTGGGCTCCTCTGTCCTGTTGCCTCGTTCTCACCTGGACTTGGCTTCCTGGGGTTTGGGTCTGCTGTGCCTCCCACACGCCCACCGCGTCTCCTTGCTTCCTATGTCTGCCACGTAAGATGGTGAGTTCTCAGAGCCCAGATGAACAGTCTAGGTCCTCATTCTTACACCCTTAGCTCCCAGCCTGCCACGTAGTAGATGCTCAGTACGTAGTTGTGTGAGGAAGAATAAAGGCAAGAATGAATGAGCAAGTGAGAACGATGGGGATAAAGAAAGAGAAGGCTCGAGTTAAACTGCTGCAGGAGATGCTGTAAGGTGTCCCCTGGGAGAGAGAAAAGCGGATCGTGACACTGAGAGTTTGTGTTACTTGGAGGGGAAGGTGGTGCAAGCGGAGCTGTCATGTGCTCACTTCTCTTCCGAGGGACAGTATAGCATAAACGGAGCCCTGAGAGCTGCACAGGCGGGAGCGTTCAACTTGCTCTTAGGGTGCTCCGTGTGGCTTGCATCTTGCAATAAAAGAACAGGAGGTAAAATTGATTAATATCTTTATCAAGAGCTAAGTCAACCACTCGAGCTCTTCAGTACGGAGCATGAATGACTGGCTCTGCTCTGTTTTGACTCCACAGGCCACGCTTAAGTCAATTACCTCGTATAGTTTATTCATGCTGATACTTGCAGATCTTGTAAGAATGACCCAAGGGAGAGGATGGGACAAAAATAGATGAGTCACAGAAGAAGAAATCCAGTGGGCCAGTAAACAGATGACAAGACGCTCAACCTCATGGGTCATCAGAGGAGTGTAAATTGGGAAGAAGCGAAAAAAGAAACCCCACTTGACAACAATCAACAAGTCTGATAACGGGGCCGGCCTGGTGGCGCACTCGGTAGAGTGCGGCGCTTGGGAGCGTGGCGGCACTCACGCTGAGGGTTCGGATCCCATATAGAGACCAGTCCGCTCACTGGCTGAGCGCGGTGCGTGCGCGACACCAAGGGTTGTGATCCCATTACTGGTCACGAAAAAAGACAAAAAGGAAAAAAAAAAAAAAGAAGTCTGATAACAGCAAATATTATTGGGGAATAACAGAGTCTGTTCATTGTTGATGGGGCGTATATCGCAAAACAATACTTTAGCATAAAACCAGGTGTTGATGGCACAAAACACATTTTATGGCACAAAACACATAACACAAAATAATATTCTATTCGATTAATGGATACATACATATGTAGAAAAAAATTAAAAACATAAACAGAAAGGATATAAACTATAATACTGTAACGACACTGGAGCAGAAAGGGCATGAGAAGGGATGGAGGCATAGACCTTAAGCTGCATCTGCAATGTTTTGTTTTTTTAAAGGAAACACAAGATTTTAAGCATGTGGAAAAACGTTAACACTTGTTAAAGCTGGTGATAGGTGCATGGATGTCACTTAATATTTCTCTGTGTGAAAGATTTAATAATTTAAACATTTATAATAAAAGCACACCAGGGACAGTGCACGGACAACCCAACTTGTGACAACTCGAACACGCCAGAGCTAAACCTCCCTTGGTGGGGGACCTGAGCTAATGGGGAAATAGATGTTTGCCCACATTCAAGATTCATATGACTATCCTTTTTTTTTTTCCCTGAAAAGAAAAGGTTACTAAGCCAAAGGAAGGTAATTTTAATTGGCCAATTGGGGTTCAGATCTCAAACCGTGAGACAAAAATCTCACTTACCAATGGTTTTCATTTGAACAACAGCTCTGACTGTCCATGAACGCACTGAGTCACATATGTATGTGCCCTGGTGATAGTCATAGACTTCGCCCACTAGGATTCGGTTGCTCCTTTTCTTAGAGAGGGGTTTTCCATTCTATCCAAAAGATAAGAAAATTAAATAACTTTCTTTAATGACAGAATTTTTATTAAAATTAATCACACCTATAGAAAAATTTCATGAAATTGAACTGAGAATGAGGAAGGCCACTCTGAGATAAGGGCATCCCACAAGGTATGAGGACATTGTATTCAAAAATTAAATTGTAAGATTCTTATTCGATACAAGAGGCATTTTCTAATACAATTACATTACGTGTGGAGATGAGGGAACCTGATCAGCTCACAAAGAGCTATTTAACCTAGTATTTCCCAGACAGTGATTCAGGCCTCCGAGGGTATTCTAGAAAACTCACAGTGTTCTAAGGGCTGATACCTAAGTTAGTTTTTAAAAATACACACACACACACACACACACACACATATATATATACACTTGTGTGTCTATATGTATGTGTATATATGTACATATTTCTGAAATTGACAGATTTCCTATGCGTGCGTGAGGGTAATATATGATGTTATTAAATAATAAACAAACAGTTGTTCATAAATATTACAAAGAATGACTGAAGACTGAAAAACAATTATTTAACTTGTAGTGAACCTGGAAAAACAATTATTTAACTCATAGTGAACCCGGAGTCAAGTAAGAGCTAACGTGCAGTTATCCACCTGTCTCTCCCTTACTTAGAATCTACTGGTGACTCCCTTTGTCTTTAGGATAAAGTCTAAAATTCTTCACAGTCTGATCTCAGTCTCACTTCCTGCTGCTGCCCCTCTGCCCACTTGCTATTACCTGAATAACCATGTTCTTTCCTGGCGCCTGCATTTGCAGGTCTCCCACCCCTGCGCAGGCTGCTGCTCAACCTCCAACTCCAACTCAGGAGGTGGCTCCTATAGAGACAGTCATCACACGCTCCCCCAGCAGAACCGGCCCCTCCGTGCACTTCATGCATGATTGTGCATAGCTTGTTTGTAGTAATGATGTGTTTAGGTATCTCTAGTTCTTGAGAGCAGCCTTTGTGCCAGGACATATATCTGGTCCTGGACACACTGAGAACAATGAACATGGATCCCTTCCTCCACTCCAGAAAGGCAGGCCCTGAGTAGGAAGCCATTCTAGAGCACCATTCACAGAGTGCCAGGGAGCACTCCGGCGGCCCTGCCCTGCTCACACGGTGCAGGGACGCTCCCTCAAGTCTAATCAGAGCCTTGGAGGATATGTAGAAATCAGTCAATTGAAGGTAAGTGCCACTTTAGGAACATTTGAAGTAAAGTGTGTACATACAAAATAAGGCTGAGGAGAAAGGCTGCTGAACACAGATGTGTTTGAATTTTATGTCTCCAGTACACAGCAACTGGGACAGCAATAGGATGCTCTTTGAAAAGCATGTGTGAATAAATGGATGTACAACCATTTTTCTTGAATGAAATGGATGTACCTTTTTTCTTGAAAAAAGGTTTTCGAGAAGGAGAATCACATGATCAGACTCTTTTAGAAAAATGACTGGCAGTTAGGTATGGAAGCTCATGTGAGTTTAAGCAAAGACTGTCATAATCCCCTTTGCATCACCAGGGTCTGGGGCATTGCAGGGACTCAAGAAATGTTTGTTGAATGATAATCACTGCTCCAATAACCCTGTAGCCCCTAGCCTCCATGTATAACAGTGTTTCTATGGCACATGGCCTTCCAGTTTCCAACTGCGAGTACCAGGAGCATATCTCTTACCATTGTAATTGAAAGAAAAGAGATAAACAGCAAAAATAATAAAATGATAAGAATCTGTTGTCGATATAGATTACAAAATTCTTTCTCGTGTATTATCACATATAATCATCCAAAGGATTATCTGACTTTGGGTAGATGATGGAGTTTGGATGTGTTGTCCCCTCCAAAACTCATGTGGAAATCTGATCCCCAGTGTGGCAGTGTTGGAAACGGATTGAGTCATGGGGGCGGATCCCTCATGAATGGATTCATACTCTCTCTGGGGGAGGGGGGATTAATGAGTGAGTTCTCACTCTATTAGTTCCCGTGAGAGCTCATTGCTTAAAAAGACCCTGGCACCTTCTCTCTCTCTCTCTTGCTTCCTCTCACCATGTGATCTGCTTGTACCCGCCGGCCGTCTGCCACTTTCCGCCATGAGTAGAAGCAGCCTGAAGCCCGTGCCAGATGCAGCTGTCCCAGAATCGTAAGCCAAATAAACCTCTGTTCTTTATAAATTACCCAGTCTCAGGTATTTCTGTTATAGCAACACAAAAATGGACATATACAGTATGTATCATTAAGGCTCTGTGAGATGGAACTCAAAGGAAACATCAAAGAAAAGAAATTAGGAAGAAACAATTTATGCCAAGGATGATGGGAAACTAATACAATTACAAGTGATTCCAGAAGGAAAGAGAGAAGCTGATGTAGCTGCACAGGGAGCTCTTTGTTTTGCTCAGATGTGAAACAGTCATGAACGAAATATGGAAGGGAGGACACCCACCAGTGGGAGTCTGTGTGGATAGTGTCGGTAAGCCCTAAAAGGAACGCAGGCATGCAAAAAACCTGAAGACACTGAAAGGTACCTTGAAAGGTATGCATGAAGCAAGGAGAAGAACAAAGTTATTCTTACCACTAGGGCCAGTTATATTGTGCCGTATGATCCCCAATGTGGCAGTGTTGGAAACTGACTGAATCATGGGGGCGGATCCCTCATGAATGGATTAATGCTCTCCCTAGGGGAAGGGGGATTAATGAGTGAGATTTCGCTCCATTAGTTCCAATGAGAACTGGTTGTTTAAAAGACCCTGGCACCTCCCCTCCCTCCCTCTCTCTTGCTTCCTCTCGCCATGTGATCTGCTTGTCCCTGCCGGCTGCCTGCCACTTTCTGCCACGAGTAGAAGCAGCCTGAAGCCCATGCCAGCTTCATAAGAAGCTTCCCCAGAATCATAAGCCAAATAGACCTCTGTTCTTTATAAATTACCCAGTCTCAGGTATTTCTGTTACAGCAACACAAAAATGGACATATACAGTATGTATCATTAAGGCTCTGTGAGATGGAACTCAAAGGAAACATCAAAGAAAAGAAATTAGGAAGAAACAATTTATGCCAAGGATGATGGGAAACTAATACAATTACAAGTGATTCCAGAAGGAAAGAGAGAAGCTGATGTAGCTGCACAGGGAACTCTTTGTTTTGCTCAGATGTGAAACAGTCATGAACGAAATATGGAAGGGAGGACACCCACCAGTGGGAGTCTGTGTGGATAGTGTCGGTAAGCCCTAAAAGGAACGCAGGCATGCAAAAAACCTGAAGACACTGAAAGGTACCTTGAAAGGTATGCATGAAGCAAGGAGAAGAACAAAGTTATTCTTACCACTAGGGCCAGTTATATTGTGCCGTATCATCAAACTCTTGTACTACCAGACGGCATAGCTATTCCTGAAAGCAGCACGCACATTGTATTATTCTATGGGAACAGGGCTCGCTGAGCTTGGGCAACACAGTGGAGCTCCTGTGCCTAGTCTGGCACCAGACTCCCACTGCCTAGTCTAGGAGAATGAACTACCAGGATGTACATTTCTATTCCTGTCCTCCCCGATGGACTTCGGGTTTTCACATCCATTTTAATGTTCCCTACCTTGGTTTCAGATGCGTATACATCACCTCTCTTCCACCCCT
>NW_007735007.1:97241-101598 GCF_000696425.1 Galeopterus variegatus
TCCATTTTAATGTTCCCTACCTTGGTTTCAGATGCGTATACATCACCTCTCTTCCACCCCTAATCGAATTAACTTCTACTTCCTCCAACTTGGTAAATGCTGTGAGTATATTTTAAGCCATAGACACCCAAAATATTATAGTCATCTGTTGAACACTTCTCAAAGTATTTAATTTTTTTATTACATAAAAATATCACTGTCTGCTCACACCATGCTGAGCTGCTCACCATTCACTGAATATCTCCTTTGTTTTTCCATTTCTGTTGCCAATTTTCTGTTTCCATTTTCTGTTGCTCTTTGTGATAAATATAGCTGCACAATCTTTTGCTAACCCTAACCCTAACTAACAACATTCTACTTAAATATAAATTCTGTACTAATATTAATCATTTAATGGGAAAAGTATACATTATGGAAACTACTGATGATATGCTTGATGTCAATCCTTAGCTAAAGTCTTGAGTATATTATTAAACAGATGGAAGCGATGGTTTACCACTTCCTTAGAAAAGCAAGTGATCATTAAGAGCAGCCAGCTTGCATTCACTGATGACAATTATATCAAAGTTTTCTCATTTCCCTCTGTGATTGAATGGTTAGTTCAGAGGCTGAGGAGTAAAGCAAGCACACTGCATCTTCACTCTAGTAAGTAATTGCAAAGTACTTTCACAATCTCCCTGTTAAGCAAAAGATACATGTGGGTTGAATGATAGGACATTTGGGTGCTTTTGTAGTTAAATGAGCAGCAATACGCCCAAGTGGTGGATTAATGGGCCATATGTGACTACAAGGATCACTTTGGAGTCCACAGCTGAGAACTCTGTCCTTGGTGCCATCCTGTTTAGTATTTCTACTAGGAACTTCAGTGAGCACATATCATGTATGTTGATCTAATCTACAAGCCTCACAAATCTGGAAGAGATGACTAATATGTTGTATTTCAAAATCAGAATTCCAATTTCTTTTTTTTTCCCCCCTTTTTGTCTTTTTTCGTGACCGGTAACGGAATCGCAACCCTCGGTGTCGTGCTCGTACCACGACTGGCAACGGGTTCGCAACCCTCGGTGTCGCGTCCGCACCGGGCTCAACCAGTGAGTGGACCGGTCTCTATATGGGATCTGAACCCTCGGTGGGAGCGCCGCCGCGCTCCCAAGTGCCACACTCTACTGAGTGCGCCACCGGGCCGGCCCAGAATTCCAATTTCTTGACACATAAGCTAAAACCCACAAATTATAGTTTAACAGGAATAAATGTAAAATCATTACAATTTCTAACACAAAATAGAGAGATAAGCACAAAATAGAGAGAGAGAGAGAGAGAGAGAGTGCTCATAGAACTGTTTGATTGTAGTTCTTGTGAAAAAGACCTGCCTGCCAACTCAGAATGAATCAACTATACAATGGGACATCCCAAAGCTAAAACAATTGCATGTTGTATCAATATTCTGTTCACAACGGGAAGGAAATAGTTCCAGTGTTATCAGCATTGGTTAGACAGCATGTGGATTACTCTATTGAACAGGTGTTAGGAAGCTGTCCAGGATTATGGGAGGTCTGAGATATTCACAGTGGGCAACAATGGAATGGGCCAGTGTATTGACGTTGGAAACAGTTTTCAAAAACATAATCTAAATTGTCCTTACTTCTTTCCTAGTTAGAAACATTATTAACCTTTGGGTATAGCCACCCTCTCCATGTTCACCAGTTCTCTATGGCACTCGGCTCACAGAATGCCAACAGGTGCCAGTTGCTACAAGAACTAGAACAAAAGGAAATGAGAAGTGGTGTCAGGTCTCTGTGCAAAAATTCCATGGAACACGGGGCTCAGAAATGACCCAGCAGCCACATCAGCACTGTGGCAAGCAAATGTGGCATATGAATTGTCTGAAACCACCAATGGAAATGTTATTCATGGCACAATTCCTACTGATAGGAGGTCAAAGCAGTGTCACTGAAATCCATATCTTGATGCCCTAGGTCATTCCAGAAGAGACTCTTCCACTGCCCTTTATTATAATTTTGCCTTGTGTCAAAGATTTCCTTAGCTGAAGATCATAAAAATGCTGTCTTTTTAAATGTAATTGTCATTTATTTAAGGTGAAGTCTGTTTATATACAGAAAATGTTCTTGGAATAAATAACAAATAAATCACTTTAATTTTTATTTCTCAGTCATTAAGTATTTTAATTAAGAGTCTCCAAGCACAGTGACCCAGCTAGGCTCTGATGCTCTTCTTGACCCTTCTTCAGGCCAGAGGCAAGTGCAGGACAGTGATTATCTGTAAAGAGAACAGCTGGCCCTCCCAACCCCAGTGGCTGAGCATTGACCCAACAAAGCCTCAGTGCTATGGTAAATGCTACGCTAGGCTGGGAGGCAAGCTCAAGTTCACACAGATCTGGGGAGCACAGCCTCTGGCCCTGCCTACCCTGAGTGGCTGAGCAGCAACCCCAGAGACCTCACCTAGCCTCAGAGCCCAGCACAGGTGGCTCTACCCAGCTATGGATTACAACAACAGTACTGCATGGCCAGAGCAGACAACCTGCAACCCTGCCCAATCAGAGGCAATCATAGAGCCCAGCCAGCAGCTTCACCTGATTGCAGCGTCCAGCTAGTAGTCTTAGACCATGGAGCACAGCCAGTAATTCCAGTCAACCTCAGAGCACAGGCTGCAGCCCAGCCTAACTAGAAAGCCCAGTACCAAGGTCTGCTTGTCTAGGGTTGCTACCAACTTACCCATCTAGAATTCCAAGCTGGATTAAGTAGTGAAGGCCTATCCCTGCCAAAGAACACCTGCAAGGACCAGAAGAGGTGGTCCTTTCCTCAAATGCACAGGCACCAATGCAAAGACATAAGGATTATGAAAAATTAGGGAAATATGATACCATCAAAATAAACTAATAAAGCTTTGATAATAAACTCTGAAGAAATAAAGATCTTTGAAATGACTTACAAAAAATTCAGAACAATTCTCTTAAAAGAAGTTCAGGGAGCTACAAGAAAATATGAATAGAAAATTAAATAAAATTTTAAAAACAATTCATGAACAAAATTAGAAGTTTGAAAAAGTAGAAATGATAAAAAATAGATAGTTAGAGGTAAAGAATATTATAATGGAATTAAAAATTTCAGTGGAAAGCTTCAACAGCAGACTCGGTCAAGCAGAAAAATCAGTGAGCTGAGTAGGACATTTGAAATTATGCAGAAAGAGGACCAAAACAGCAACTACAACAAAAAAAGGATGAAAAGAAGGCCTACTGGAATTAGGTGACATCATTAAGAGAAGTAACATTTGCATAACAGGAGCTTTGGAAGTAGAAGAAATAGAAAAAGGCCCAGAAAGCATATTAAGGAAATAATGTCTGAAATTCTCCCTATCTGAAGAAAGATAACATTCAGGTACAGAAAACTCAGAAATCTCCGATTAAATTCAACCCACAGAGTTCATCAAGACACATCATAATCAAATTATCAAAAATCAAAGACAAAGAAAGAATACTGAAACTATCAAAAGATAAAAACATCACATTAAAGGGAGTCCTAATATGGTTACCAATGGATTTATCAGCAGAAATCCTGCAACCCAGGAGAGAGTGAAATGATATGTTCAAATTGCTGAAGGGAAAAAAAGTTGCCAAGCAAGAATACAGTGCTCAACAAAGCTGTTTTTCAGAAACAATATAAAAATTAAAACTTTCTCACACAAACAAAAGCCAAGAAAGTTTATCACCACTAGGCCTACTTTCAGGAATTGCTAAAAGGATTTCTTTAAGTTAAAACAGAGGTGTTAATTAATAACAAAGAAAAAATCTCTAAGGTATAAGTAAAACTTAGTCATGTTCAGAATTCTCTAATATTATTAAAGTGGTGTGTAAAGCATTTTTATCACTACTATGAGAGAAAAAATCTCTAAGGTATAAGTAAAACTTAGTCATGTTCAGAATTCTCTAATATTATTAAGGTGATGTGTAAAGCATTTCTATCACTACTATGAAAACTTAGTCATGTTCAGAATTCTCTAATATTATTAAAGTGGTGTGTAAAGCATTTTTATCACTACTATGAGGGTTAAAAGACAAAACCATTTAAAACAACTGGAGCTACAATAAATTAAGGGATACAAATTGCAAAAAATGTAAATAAATTTTAACATTAAAATCAAAAAGGTGGAGGAGAGGGAGTGAAAGTGCAGAAAAAAGGTGTACAGGGCCAGCCCGGTGGCGCACTGCTACAGTGTGCCACTTGGGAGCGCGGCGGTGCTCCTGCCGAGGGTTCGGATCCCACATACAGACCGGTTTCTGCTCACCGAGGGTTGCGATCCCGTTGCCGGTCCCGGTCCGGTACGGGCGCGACACTGAGGG
>NW_007735007.1:102971-103227 GCF_000696425.1 Galeopterus variegatus
ACATTGTAGCACCTAAATATATAAAGCAATTATTAAATGATCTAAAGGGAGAGATAGACTGCAATACAATAGTAGGGGACCTCAATACCCCATGCTCAACAGAACAGATCATATAGACGGAAAATAAACAAAAAAATATTGGACTTGAATTATGCTTTAGAGCAAATGGGCCTAACAGACACATACAGAACATTTCATCCAACAGCAGCAGAATACACAGTCTTCTCAAGCACACATGGAGCACTCTCCAGGATAG
>NW_007735008.1:0-893 GCF_000696425.1 Galeopterus variegatus
TTTCCTTGTCTTTTCAATAAAAACTGAAGTAAAAACTGACTCAGGGCTGTACCCAGTTTCTGCTTCTAACAGAGGAGTTGCTGAGGTGCAGTCCCTTCGGGTTCCTCACTGCATTCATGTTGCTTTGAGTAATCTTTTTTGCATCTCTGTTACACAGCAGGAAGTGTAACACCAAAGTGGCTATACTATTTTGCATTCTCACCAGCAGTAAATGAGAGTTACTGTTGCTTTCATATCCTTGCCAACGTTTGATGGCATCGGTGTTCTGGACTTTGGCCACTCAAATAGGTATGCAGTGGTGGTTCTGGACTTCGAGCATTCTAAAAGGTGTGTGGTGGTATCTCATTGTTGTTTTAATTTGCATTTCCCTGATGACATATGATATGGAACATCTTTTCATATGCTTATTTGCTATTTGTATATCTTCTTTAGGAAGGTGCCAGTTAACGTCTTTAGCCCATTTTTTAAATTGTTTTCTTATTGTAGAGTTTTAAGGTTTCTTTGTATATTTTGAGTAACAGTCCTGTGGCAGATATGTCTTTTGCAAATATTTTTCCCTCTCTGTGGGTTTACTTTTTATTCTCTTGACAGTATCTTTTGCAGAGTCCAGTGCGCCACCAGGCCGGCCCTGAAATGTTTAATTTTAATAAAGTCCAGCTTATCAATTATTTCTTTTATGGGTCATGCCTTTGGTATTGTATCTAAAAAGTCATCACCAAATTGTAGGTCATCTAGATTCTCTGCCACATTATCTTCTAGGAGTATTATAGTTTCATGGTTTACATTTAGGTCTGTGATCCATTTTGAGTTAATTTTTGTGAAGGGTGTAAGGTCTGTGTCTAGATTTATTTATTTATTTTTTCATAATGTAGATGTCCAGTTGTCTCAGCACC
>NW_007735008.1:1738-4249 GCF_000696425.1 Galeopterus variegatus
AGTGGCACCTCCTATTCCTTCATCCTACAAGCACTGTTTTCTTTCTACCTTTGTAAAAGGTTTCTTGAAATCATTGCTTTGTGGAATTTCCAATCAGACCCGAATGGTTAGGAATTAAAGCACCCATAGGAGCTTTATGTGCCAAAGGTTTGAGGAACACTAAGACAGCCTGCATCCTTTCTGGAGAGGCATTTAGTTGCCATGTGCTGAGAAGACAAAAAATATCCAGACCAGTAGTTTTTGAGTAGAGTTCCATGGAGCCCTTTGGAGGTATCTCAGGAGTTGGAATTGGCAGGGGGCTAAGCCTTGCCCTCCTTTAAACCTGATCCACTTTGCTCTATTTGTGTAATATATTGGAATTCCTTTCCTAAAAATAACTTGAAAACCATTGATCTAAGCTACACTTCGATCTCCTGTAGAATTATTTCTAAATGCTTCTTTGCCTATATTATAGCTTTTCCCCCTTTTTATAGATCTCTTTAAAAGTTTGAATATTAAAGATTGCTTGATTAGGAAAACTCTGACATTTTCCCAGGAACATGGTGCAATATTTGGAAGTTTCTTGAGAATATCTTCTAAGTGGAAAAGTATCTAAGCTTAGTTATAACCATCTGTTCTGTTATCAGAAATGAGATAGGCAGGCGCAGAACCTAACACAAGCTTTCAAATTCAAGGTTTAGTAGAAACAGCCCTGGTAACTTTCTGGGGTGCTGGAAATAGCAGCACTTACTATATAAAATTACTCTTTGATGGTAAGCTTTTTATTCTGGCTTAAATATCAAAGTTTCTCACTGGACTTCTAACCAGAATTGTTAGAATTCTGTAAATATAAGCAATCGACTATTTCAAGACTTGTTCATGACTCAATTGAGGCTAAAATCTAAGATCTAGTTGTCAGAGTAGAAAAAATTATATATACAGCCTTATAAGTCAAAGAGCACACTTCTCTTATGTATGGCAACTGGGATAGAATCGATGTGGTTCCTGTGGTTTGAAGAGGTGAAAAAGGTGTGGTTCTGATTCCCTAATTAAGGACACCTAGGAATGTCTTTGCTCTGAATAAAAACCAGAGTTGAGGACTTAGAGAACTAGCCAATGCACCTTGCAAATTTAGGTACGGCTGTGGGTACATCATTGACTTTTTCTTTTTTCCACAGACTCTTTCTTAACACAAGTCTGTACTGTCAGTGGAGGGCAGAAAATGGCCAGGCAGAGCAGACCTTGATGGTTCCCACTCACCAAACTGAATTTGTCCTTCGCAGGCCCAGTGTCTGCCAGCAATTTAGTCCTGGGGTTCATTTTCAGAATATCTCCCGTTGTGGTGCCAAGGTAGAAAAAGCTATCATCGTCAGCCATCTGGGGAAGAAAGAAGAAAATCTGAAGACCTGGATTGCCTCAGTGGTGCCTATGAGCCCCTGATCCTAAAATGATGAGCTTTCTCTGAAACCCCACAAAGACTGAACTTGAAAGATGCTCGTGACTACTTCTATTTCCCCAAACTCAAAGATCAGTAAGAGCAGCTCTGAGCAGAGCAGAATCAGGGCCAAACAAAGAACAGGAGGAAAATTCCAATTAGCCTGTGCTTTTCATTTGAATTATTTTTGGGGTCTGATGTTAACATGCATACCCTGCCAGTTCCAACTCCTAAGACACCTCAAAAGGTGTGCTCCTCCAAAAAGGATATGCATTTGTATTATCTCATATCTTCCAAAGCCTATATTCATAAAATGACTCTGCGTTAAGCAAGAGGAATAAGTCAATGGAGAATGGAGTTGTATGTATAAATGTATGAATCCACATTAAAATATATTAATAATTTCTCTTTATGGAAGAGATTGCATTTCAGCAATGAGTTTCATTGTCAGAAGCTTTATTTCCACTGACAGAAATAACATCAGGGGCATAGGGGTGTCCTGTGGGCTGAGTGCCTTGTGGCTACACTGCTCCCCTCCAGGTAAGGCAGGCCTCTGGTGTCTGATGACAGCTCAGGTCCCAGTAAAACAAGAGCTACCTGTGCTATGTATAGGCAGCTTCTCCTTGATGCCCGAAGGGAGCTAAAGAAGTGAGACTCTACTTCACCAGTGTCTCCTTATCAATACCCCATATATTCACACTTAACTTTCCTACCCCCCCCAACTTAGTCAGTACCATTAACAGAAATTTGTAGTAACAGTTACTTAAAATAATACTTACCGCAATACTCATGATTATTCTTTTCATCTGTCCTGTTTGGCACTCAGTTGGCCAGATTTTTCTGTTTGGGAGATCCAGTTCCCATACTCGAATTGTCCCGCTATGTATTAAAAATATCACAGTCAAATGGATACCCATTTAATAACCACTTCATCTCTTTTCTGTTTTCTGTGTTCTCTTAAAGGAGAAGCTGGAGGGGACAGAACTAAACATTTTTGAGGGTTTGTTGTGGCCTAGTGCTCTACCAAGCATCTTTTGCTCAATCCTCATGGCAACCCTGTGAGGTAGGTTTGAGGATTCCCTGCTCTCCAAATGAGC
>NW_007735008.1:4920-6711 GCF_000696425.1 Galeopterus variegatus
TT
This sequence comes from Galeopterus variegatus, assembly GCF_000696425.1. Lineage (NCBI taxonomy): Eukaryota > Metazoa > Chordata > Mammalia > Dermoptera > Cynocephalidae > Galeopterus > Galeopterus variegatus. The sequence continues at coordinate 4,923 of NW_007735008.1, forward strand.
TTTTTTTTGTGGTGAGAACACTTAAAATCTACTCTCTTAGCAATTTTCAAGTATACAATATATTGTTATTGACTGTAGACACCATGATGTATGCCACCTAAGTGTCCAACAGCAACTGAGTGGATAAAGAAAATATGGTATATATACACAATGGAATGCTATTCAGCCTCAGAAAAGAAGGGAATTCTGTCATTTGCAACAGCATGGATGGACCTGGAGGACATTATGTTAAGTGAAATAAGCCAGGCACAAAACAACAAATATCACATGGTCTCACTTATATGTGGAGTGCAACACAGTTGAACTCATAGGAACAAAGGGTAGAATGGGGACTACCAGAGACTTGGTGGTGGGCGGGGGTGTAGAGAGATGTTTGTCAAAGGACACCAGAGTTCAGTTAGACGAGAGGAATAAGTTTACGTATGTTTCATTCACAGTATTGAGTTGTCAGGAAAAATTTTTAATAGAAAGTACTTTAAAGAGTCCTGTCTTCCGGAAAGGAGAAATTAGACGAAGCAACTAAAATTTTAAAACAGTTACAACATAACACAGGACTTGATATATGGTTGGTAGTTAATCATTGTATGTTGTTAATCTGAATTAATAAATCGATAAAAATATCAAGGTCGGGCCAGCCCGGTGGCGCACTCGGTAGAGTGCAGCACTTGGGAGCATGGCGGCGCTCCTGCGAGGGTTCGGATCCCACATAGAGACCGGTCTGCTCACTGTTTGAGCGCGGTGCGGGCGCGACACCGAGGGTTGCGATCCCGTTACCGGTCACGAAAAAAGACAAAAAGGAAAAAAAATATATATCAAGGTCAACATCCCAAAGATTTCAGCTAATATCTTAGGGCAGAAAAGATTAATTAAAAATATATAAAGTTTAGTTTTCCTTTTATTTTTTAGCCCCTGGAGTATTATATATATAGTAAGTGCTCGATAAATATTTTGAATGCACTTTCCAAGTTAAAAAAAAAAAAAAGAGCTTTTCCATGCCTTCCTGGTAGGAAAAATACTGCAATTTGCAGGGTATTTTATGGGGACAATATAATGGAATACATGAAATTGGGACCATAATGGAGAAGCCAGGGTGTATAGGTGACACTGCAGAAATTTTACTTAAGAATATTAACTTTCCCAGTCATCAGAGTCCCATGAAACTGAAGCAGATTTAGAGTCGAGATGGTCTTAAAAATTTTTTTTTTTGGTGTAAAATTCAAGTTTTGGCTCCTAAAGAAACATTGTCTGTGGACATCAGAACGGACCCATGTCTGATGCTTAATCAGCTGCTAAAGAGCAGAAAGAACCACATAAAACAAAGGCTTAGTCTAACCATTCTGCAAATCTGAAGGGAATTGAAGAGCTTCCTGGTCACCAGTAGCTTCAGAAGATAGTGTAGGATGCAGTCAGCTGCTTTCACATTAGAGTGCTGTCCTAATCAGATTTGCTTGATAGGGGCTGGCTTTCATGTCGGCCAGTTAGTTACATGGCCTCTGAATGAATCCTTCCTCATACTTAGCCATGCAACAAATGTGTGCTGCATATCACACGGTGGGGACAGGAAACAGTATAGAGGTAGAGCAGCACCCATTCTTTACTCTGGCTGGAAAAGTAACTAACAATGTGCACCTTTCACAGGTGGGAGATCACAGACGGGTTAAACCAAGACATGCTTCAACCCTGCATTTTCAGATTCCTCACCTTTGAACTGTTGAACGACATTAAAAAATATTGATACATGTTTAACTTTCCCTTCGAACTCCAGATAAGGCTCAGATTAGTGAATTCG